>NW_009953703.1:2404104-2421637 GCF_000747805.2 Chaetura pelagica | reverse complement strand
GCCAGTTTACTACAGTGTCATTCCATCAGGTCAACAAAATAATTTAAGGTGAGTTTAATTGAGTTACTTGATTTCTCAGCAGCTAGGCTTAATTACAGTGTAGTAATTAACACGATCCTCTATAATACTGCATATATTAAAATGTATTTTAAAGGCAGACTTACAGATACTTAATTTGTTGTTGCTTTTATGCAATTAACTAAAACAACCAGTATTGCTTGAATTAGGACATACTTGTTAGACTGGAAAACATTGTTTCCTTATCACTTTCAGCAACACTTTTCTACAGTTCTGAATCTTAAGCATTCTCTGTTTCTTTTCTTGTACCTGAAACACCAGTGTGTTCAGTAGCAATGCCTTTTTGCAGCAACATTTAAGATGGATATCCTTATTCACTGTTTTTTTCAAAGATACTACTTTAATAAGGTGTAGAAAAAAAGATAACTTGAATCCCAGAAAAAGACTGACTTATTTTTTTGGAGCTTTGTCTGGAAGAAGCTAGTTTACTTCGTTGCTGACACGGCCTGCTGGCACAAAGCTGGCTATGAAATAAGTATACGGAACTTGTTTCTATGCTTGGCTTTTGCTTGATAAAGAACTTTTTTTACCTACCTTGATAACAGCAAATTGATCTACATCTACATACCTCCCTGTGTATACATCTGTGTCCCCAGTACAATTTAATGGAGTATTTGTGAGGGAACAGATAGGCAGACACCTAAAAGAATTCATTAGGATTAAAGCTGGTTACAAATTTTTCTTTTCGTTTTTGGAACTTACAAATGTGCATCATTTAAAAATACCTCATCCTTTCCTAAGTGCAGAGACTTAAGTAGTATTTTTGTCATTGCTGTGAGGTTTCATCTGCTTAAATCTGAATTATTGTTCTTTGCAACTGAAGATTCTTTTTATCCTTCTCTAGTTATATTTGAGGTTTAGTGAAGTCCTAGATAGACATAATCCCAGATTTTTCTGAAGTAAATTTTGTTGCTTGATCTTCATCATTTATAATGCCCCTCTTTTTTGCACAGGGAAACATTGGTTAGGAATTTGGAGCAGACTAAGAGCTAATGACTGTATCTTGCTTTTATCAAAATAGTTTTGTTGCAGCACTTTGACAAGGAACACAGAATGCTGTTCTGCAGTAATGGAATAGTCTCTAACCTACAGGTCATTCTTGAAAACTTTAATCAGTAGACAGATGAGAAGCTGTGTGAGAACACACAGCCTGTGCAGCTACCAAATCTGCTTTAGATTTCACTGAGCTTTGTGTCCGTTAATGGAAGGGAATGTTTGAGTTAAAAATATATAATTGAACTGTGGGACAAAGGATGGAACAAACTTTGTGTGACAACATAAGTAACAATGGTAAATCCAACAGATGGCACCTCCTTTTTTTTCCACAGTATGAAATACTAAAATACTTTTTTTCTTCTTCCCTCAGAATGTACACTTTATCTGTTAGTACAGAAATTAAATACAGGATTCTATAGGCGCCATTATAGTCCACCAACTTGATGTTCTGGCTCTGGCAGTATGATCAGTTAGTGGTATGAGAGAATCTGCTTTTCTGTTACCTGCTTTTCCCCTGAATGCCCTGAAAAATACGTGGTATAAATCAGCTTTTTACAGTTACCCTTTTCCTATGTATGACAAGTGTAAGGTTGTTTATCTCCAGGAGACATGTTCCTTTCCCTATATGCCCTATTTGGTAAAGCCATGGAAGGGCAATCAGCCCTTTCAGCTGTGTTAGTTTACACTGAAGTAGAGGTGTGCTGCCTTGGAGTGCTAATGAGCCAGCTGAGCAGCATGGGGCCAGCCTCCAGATGAGTGACTTCATCTGAATCCTCATGTCAGGTTCTGCGGTAATCATTTAACTGAGATGTAATTCTGCTTAATTGGTAAGGACAACAAACCGTCTTTTTATTATTATTCTACATGTCTTTATAGCAATACAGTGCTATAGACACAAAAATAGCTTCTTAACACATGCAGGGCATAAGTTTTGCTCAAGGAAGAGACGTGAAACATCAGTCTTTGGAAGAATGAGTAGATTTGGCAGTAGGTGAGAATTTTAGAGATTAAAAATTTAATAATCTCAGTGATTTTCAATACATGTAGATGGCAAATGCAACAGTCATGGTTAAATAAATATGTAGCATAAGTGCCTGTTAGTCATATTCTTTTTTTTTATTATTACAGTTCATCAGTAGGATATCTGCAGCCCCCTGGATCAGAGCAGATACAGTTTCCTAGAACAACCTCACCCTGCAATTCACAGCATCTTCAAGGACAGCAGTGTGCAGGTTAGGGGAATAAAGTTTTTAAATAAAAGACTTAAATAATGTGTAGCTTTTATTATGCTGGGTGACTGGATTTTTTTGTAATAAGTTTGGTTTAGAATTAACTACTGCATTATGTTTTCTTCTGTGTTCCATTTTTTAAATTATATTGGAGGCAGGTTAACGTGACATCTCAATTTGTTTATCACCTAAGTCTCTCAAGTTACTTGCAGTAACATACATTGTAATGCCTTGCATGTTTGCTTGAGTGTTGAGACAGACATGGGAACTGTAAGTTGTCAACAGAATGACTTTCATCTTTTCCTGAAGAACTACATGGGTCTGAACATTTTGAGACTTGGGTTTATGTTTGGTAAAATGAGCAAGGTACATTTTGGGAGCAGCATACTTGGATTTTCTACTCAAGAAGCATTCTAGATCTCACTTAATGGAAAAGGAGTATCTGTTTTCTTAAGAGTTCTTGAGAAGCGAGTAAAAACTCTTCAAAATTCTGGGTTTGGGCAGAGAGGAGAGGTAGCTTTTTGACCTGCTGAAAAGCAAAATTAAATACTCCAAAGCTATGTGGGGTGTTTTGGTTCGTTTTTTTTAATGATAGCCTATTTACTGCTTTTACTTTCATAGTTTATAGCAACCATTCAAGTCAGAAGCCATCACCTCCTACATTATTGCCACCTTCATCAAAGTCAAAGCCACAACAGGCTGCTTCCATTGTACACTACAACATAGTGTCTCCACCCTCATCATGTAAAAGTTCGCCCACTGGCCTTTCCATCATGCAGCCAATAAAAGGTATATTTTATGGGGATTTTCATCTAAGCCATTCTGTCTACAAATCTGTTGTAAATTAATCAGACTGATTTCATGGCTAACTCCTAGAACAACTGCAGCTTGAGTGCTATCTCTGCAAATACTTTTTTTCATAAATCTTCATTTGAATTGCTATTATTGTAACTTTTAAAATGACAACTTGAAACTTAGATGTAACAGTAGCCAACTTCATGGGGGCAGCCTGGAGGCAGCCTTCAGCAGATTGGTGTCACTTAACAGAAGCACTTAAATCAGGTTTGGAATGTTTTCATCTACTAAATATTTGGGTAATTTTTAGAAGATGTATGTATACTTTTATATATAAAAGCCTCCATGGCTTGTGAAAACAGTGGTGACACAGAGCTTGTCCTATTCTTGAAATATTATAAATGCTAATACCCATACACCTAAAAATGCTGAATTTCCAACCATAACATTGATGGACTGGTCAGGAAATTAAGAGCACTCGGGTTAGCCTCCAAAAGAAGTTAGAGAACAATCCTGTGATTATAGTGGTGCTGTATTTCACCAGTAAGGAATATTATACATTAGAGATTTGGTTGCCCCAAAAGGCGTAATCTCAAATACTGCTAACTCAGTATTCTGCAAGCAAGCAATATATTAACCCTAGGTTAGTGACCTAGATTCCAGTATAGATTTGGTGTTTCTTACAAACATTAATCTTTGAAGATAGTTTTAGAGCCTGTTTATTAGTAAATAGATAACATGCAGGTAAGTGGCAAAATAGCTGGATTAGCAGTGCATTAGAGTCCATGGGCAGTTTGGGTTTGTTTCTATTTTGCTTCAAGTTTGTTTGGCTTTAATTCTGGAAGACTGTCTCTTCATGATGTCTAAAATCAGGCTCACAGTATTTTGTTCTATCCTCCTATCCTGATAGTGATGATTTTGAAGGTCTAATTCTAACCTGTTAAACTGTGACTTAAAAAAATTTGGGGGATGGGAAAGAAGACCTCTGTGACACAAGGAGAATTGATTTTGAGAGAATATAGAAAAGCATGGTTTTCAGTGGTACTGAGATGATGACAGCATATTTTGTGGAGTTGTTTCTTTTCATTTGAAAAAGTTACAGAGGACTAGACTGCAAAACTCGAGGGTTTCTTCTGGGTTTCCCTTCTCATGGGTTTTGACATCCATGAGGTAAAACGTCTGCAAACTGACTTTATGCATTATATTACACTTCACTTGGTCAGGATGCTTGTATAGAAAAAAAATAAATTTATTTTCATTTCCTGAAATGCTGTGCAACTAGAAGTAGTAGAAATAACAAGTTCTTCTGGATGTACAGTTTGTTTTGCAGTTTAAATAGCATTTCCAGTTTGTGACGTTTTTAGAAATGATTTTGAAAGAAAGATAAGCGTGGGGTTTTTTGGGTGTTCAGTTCTCACAGAGATAATATTCAAAAGAATATTCTAAGAGTGCTGCAGAATAAAAGAATACATTATAAAACAGTAAGATATAAATAAGTGTAATTTATAATACTTATGAATGCATGCATAAAATGTTAAAATTGAAGCATTTTGTATAAATTGTAGAATGTATCTAGATGTTTGTCTGGTACATCTCAGATTTATATATGTCAAGTTCCAAGTGGCTTTACCACTTTGAAACTGTTGTGCTATATATTATTGTGAATATGTAGTAGATACCCATAAACAGAGTTTTTTATTTGATTTTGCTATGAAAAAAGTAGAAATACTTGCAGCATGGCTCTTGCAGGGACTCTAAAGTATGTATCCTCTGGTCAAGTTGGCCAGATACCTGATGCTTCTGTTTCAATCTGTAACACATGGCTAGAATCTTTTGCCATGAAAAATAGATGTGAAAACATGGCTAATATTACTTCATTATTTTTATAAATATCAATAGAGTAAATACTTCAGAATACAACTTACAAAAGCTAATATAGTTTTAGTATTTTGAGTTTATTATTCCACATTATTTGGTTGGCTTTTTGATGGAGCCATGTTTCTTTTTGTGGAGGCCAGGGACAGTGAAAACAATAGCTCATTTTTTAGAATACAAGAAGAATGTGTTTTATAATCTGTATCTGACTGTTCCTAACTGATGCTATGACGTAGGTAGTAAATTGAGAAGACTCTAGTGTCCCACTTTAAAAATGGATGATTAAATTATGTTTAAACCATGTGTTTTAATTGTGGTTTCTGAGAAATTCTGTAAACAGTGGGTAGAGCAGAGAAGGAAATGGCAAATAACCATTTATGAGTAAACAGGACATTATATAAATTACTTGGGACAGAGCCAGGTCAAGGGGGAAGACAGCTTCTCTCTTGGACAGCCTCTCATCACAGCTCCTCCAGGGAACAGTGCTGGCTGTTGAACTGTTCTCCTCATACTGCATGGCTGTAACTACTGCAGCAGCCACGTGGTATAGGACATGGGAATCCACGAGCAGTCTCTGTCCAGAAAAATGTTTCTGTACAGAACTTGGAAATTAGGGTCATTTTGCCCTGGAGATTGATTCCAGGTCTTTCCCAGGTATCTCATCATATCAGAGAAAACATTTTGAGTCCATATTGCTGTATATAATGTAAAACTAACTAGGTATCTTACATTTTTAAGTGAAGCATATTTTTGCTTAATATCACACATTCTGGAACACATTGCTCTGACTAAGTACACTGGATGTTGAATACAGCCAACAAAAAGTATTTATTTCAAAAGTATTCTCAATACTGAGTATTGGTGATTCCACTATCTCCTAGTTCTGAGAAGCCCTAACAGATGTATCTGTTAGTGGGAATGTAATTGCAGAAGATACTGCTCTGGTTTTCTGCAATTCAGCAACTTATTTAGCAAAACACTGATTATGTTGTTTCCCTGTTTGTTTTTTGTTTAATGCAAGTCTGTTCTGCTAAAATGAAAACAGATATGTATGATGAACTGTATCCTACTGATTTCTTGTCTTGTAGCAGTAGCACCACCACCAGGTGGGGGAGTAGTAATGATGCAGCTAAATATACCTAGCAATCCTCAGCCTCGGAACCACTCACCTCCACAGTGGAAACAGAATAAATATTACTGTGATCATCAAAGGGGGCAGAAGTCCACAGAACTTAGCACTTTAGACAGTGCTGCACAGGTATGAGGGTTTTTTGTTTTTCAGGATGACTTAATATTTGCATAAATTGCATCTTTGCATGTTTTTCCATAAGTTCTTTTTTGGGGAATAAAAATTCACTCTGGTAATATTTGTTATAGCTATTTTAACTTCAGTCTTTGAATGCTGTAGGTGTTGTTTGCCTTGTTCAAGTAGGTACTTTTAAAACACTAACTTGTTTATTCTAGTTGCAGCATAGTCCTCAACTAGGTAGTCCTGTCACCTCACCGGCCCAGTCACCAGCACCAGCGCAGCTATCAAACATGAAGAACATCCGTCCCACATTAACACCTCTTTCTATTGTGTCCCAGTTTTCTAGACCTTTTGTCCCTGGACAAGGTATAGTTTTAGTTAATGAATGTGTTTGTTTTCCTATTTGAATGTTTCAAAATACAAGGGAGGATTTTCTTACAAACTGTGGCTCACTTTAGTAGTAATGCTATTGAAGTAGGAACATCACATTACCCACTCAAGGATCATGTAAAATTTCACCTTAACTTTTTGCACTGATGATGTCCCCTGTGTTCTCAGGGGATTGATCTTGTTACTGTGAGAGCTTCTGTATCCAACTTGCTTCCTTGTATGTGAAATTCCTCATTTCAGCTTTGAAAGTATTAATATAATGTTAGATATAATGAAGCTTCAAGTTTTAACCATAAATCAAAACTTGACATGTCCTGTCACAAAGGATATACTTTTAGAGCTACAAAGATAAACAGTGTGGAACTAGCTGGGGGAAAGGATATAGTTGTTAGCTGATGATACACGGAATCAAACCACTGCCAGTAAGAATTCTCTGTTCCTTTGTAGAAAAACTAGTGTGATGGAACTAAAGCCTCTAGCCAATAGTATTGCTACTTCAGTTAGTGTTTCAGGTAGTATCCAGTCAAAGACAGAAATAATTCCCTGAAGAATATCAGTACTCTGCTGCCATGTTAACAGAGAAACAGAAAATAGGGAGTTTTCACTGAGATGTGATAGTTGATAACATTTTAAAATCAAATTGTAAAAAAAGCCTTGTTGTCAGTGAGCCAAGAAATCCTGGTATAGTTCCCAAACTCAAAATTGATCAGTCTGTTTTACTGAAATATTTACTTGAAAGCAAAACTTACAGAAAATTCTGTCTTATTGATAAAATAAATTCTTATTTTCTTGTCTGTCCTTGTCTTATCTGCTACATAATCTTTTCATTGCTTTGCATTCTGATGTTGTAAAAATTCCAGGTTGCCTGTTATAAAGTATCACTCTCAACTGTCTTAATCTTCTGTGATTACTAAAAACTTCTATTCTGTTGTCTTTGTGGATCCTTGGAGCAAGTAGGAATGTGAACATGTACCTGCCTCTAATCAGGGATATAACCATGAAAATCATTAAATAAGTAGAATGAGAGGAGTTTCCACCTTATTAAGCTCATTTTTAAATAAGAGGATTTAGATAAGGCTACAATGAAGAAAAACTTTGTGGTTTTCGGTGTAGTTTTTAACTGCAAGAAAGCTTGTACCTTTTCACCTTGTGATCAGTATGACTGGCTTACAGTTGTTTACTTTAATCCCAAATCTTATTTTGTTAGCCTAGCCAAATACACTACTTTGTGCATAGCTGTTCTGCTTGATTCTGTGTAAGGAAGGAAGGAGGAAGATTTAGCATAACAAAAAGCCTTCTAATTACCTTTCTCTTTAAGGAGATGCCAGATACCCATTGCTTGGCCAACCCCTGCAATACAATCCACCATCTTTATTACGTGGACAAGTAACAAGCCAACAGGTATTAAAAAGAATAAAATCCCAGCGATACTGGAAAAAAACAAAACTACCATTATAACCACCATGAACAGGAGAATGTTATTGCATTAGAAAATTGGGTGGAAGGTGCTTGCTCTCCAGTAACAGTTTTATTGTGTGCTACTTCCCATTGTTCTTCTTTGTTGTATTTTAAAAAAACAAAGAAACATTTTCCTGAAATTTTGCTTTAGGCACAGTGTAGATTATGGATTTATTTAATTTGCCAGCAGTTCCAAAAATCACAGAATGTTTGCCAAAAGGATTTTCTTTTATTTGAATAACAATAATGGAAGAAGAAAATACATGTGGGTATTTCTAAACAAAGGGTGGGTTTGTTTCTTACAAGCAAAACAAAATTAAATTATTATAGTGTTAACCAAGCTGCAAAGTTCTGCCATCTATTTAATTTTGGGGGAAAACACACAGACCCCCTACCTTCACCTTCTTTATTTATACCCAAGATCAGAGAGAATATTTGATGGATTAGGGAGGGGGTGGAAGGGTGTCCTTCCAAGAAGATTTAAGATTGGTGGGGTTTTTTCCATCTTTTCCTCCCTTTCTTCTGAAGACAAGGACTCAATGTGCCTGACTGCAGGACTGCTAAACTCCAAGACTAAAATTAGACGTTAAAATCTTTTCTGTACCGTGGTAGAGCATGTGATTTTCCAGACATTCCTCTGCACCCTTTTCACTGAGCTAACCTACAAGTTTTAAGATAAGGGTGTATTGTCATTAAAGTATGTATCTTATGTCAATCTTTCCAGTGTCAGCCTGGAAACAGACATGGAAACAGGGGAAAGAAACCAGCAAAGAAGGCTGCTTCAGCCGATCTTGGTGCAGGAGAACCAGGTATGGATTTGCTGATTGCTTGCAGTGGTCCAGAAAAATTAATTATGGTGATGGGCTGGGAATGTAACAAGAAAAGCACAGGTGAAAAAAGGGCCAAAATAAAGATGAACTGGACAGAAATGGACATGGCAAATACTGGAAAAACAGAGCTGGAGAGGAAGACTTGATTTATCGAGAGGGGAAGGGGGAGGTTAAATGACAAAAAATGTAGTTTTGAAGGCTAGAGAAAAGACCAGAGAAGAGTGAGATTGGACAGTAAGTTTTTCACTGAACTGGACTTAAGTTCTATTATATTGTTACGTTAAATATTCTTAAATTTACGTACTTGTGCTTCCTTTTACTTGCATAAAACGTGAAATCAAATGTAAACCACAAATTAGTGTTTGGTTTTTTTCCCCTTCTAATATAAATAAGCACATGGATTTGAGGGATGTATGAGACTTACAGATTACCTCCTTGGAGTTGGTAAAGATGCCAATTAAATAAAACCTGGTATTATCTGTCTTCATATCTACACTGCAAAGAATTTTTGTTGCAAGTTTTACCTACTATCAACTCTGCAGAAAGTTAACAGATCAGCTTTTTCTAACAATTTACTGGAGAGGATTTTTTTGAGAGAAGACAGGCTAGATTTTTAGCATGGTGATGTGTGGAGTTAACAGGCAAAGCCAGTGGGATGCTGTAGTGAGTTCACAAACCTGCTACAAAATTAGGTGTTGATTATTTTCCCCTCGCTCTTTTGAGGACCCTCTGTATTCTTAGCTTTTATTTCTATGTTTGTAGCTGTAAGCAGTGCTAAATGTGAGAGCAAAAGGCTCTCTAGAATACCAGAAATTGAATGTCTGTGTGTATAGTATCAGCCAACTGGAGATTTGTATGAAATAACACACTTTCCATCATGTTTATTGTATCTCTAACTACAATGACCAATTGAGATTCAATTTTGTTCTTCTTTCAGTTGTGGGAAAAGTTCTAGAAATTACTGAACTGCCAGAAGGCATAACTTGTATGGAAGCAGAAAAACTATTTGGAGAACTTTTAAAAGTTGGTGCCAAGATTCGGTGGCTAAGGGATTCGCCGTGTCTACAAACACAGCAGCAGAACCATCGTCGTTACCATAGCAGCGTGAACACTGAGCCATCTAAACCCAGTGACTTGGCTTCCACCTACACGGTTCTAGCTACGTTCCCTACAATGTCTGCTGCTCAGAACGCATTGAAGAAACAAAGTAGTACCTCAGTGAACAAGTTCAGGCTGAGAACGAGCAAGAAGCACTACGACTTTCATGTTCTGGAAAGGGCTAGTTCTCAGTAGTAGTTACATCAGTGGACACTCAGCCTTTACTACTTCCATGTCCTCTCCTCAGTTGGATTGATGTTGTGGGGTTTCTGCGCTCTTCATAGAGATTCCTGGGATGTGTTATCTTATGACATTAGCCATTGAAGAATAAATAACCCAGTGATCCAGCAAGATGAAGAAAAAAAATACAGAGTTAATCCCAGACAATAGCAAGGAATCATCTTTGAGACAGGCAGCTGTCTACAAGGAATGCTGTTGAAATGTCCCCTACTTTTATAGTAGTTTTGTTTTATATTTTTGAATTCTTGTATCAGATCCAAAGTTTTATTGTACAGCAAACGTTCATAAAAATCCATATTCAGATTTGTATTTTATAATCCCTTTTCACAGCCAGCACACAGCTGTCCATTCCAAGGCAGGAACCTGAGGATTGGTGGAGGGGAAAAGAGAACCACTTTCAAGGAATTACACTCATTTTTCTAGCAAACTATCCCAGATGCTCAAGTTAACCTGTTCTTTATCCCTTGTGTTTTCTTTTTTTTTTAAGAAAAAACCCCATAATTTTAATAACTCCTTAGATGGTAATTTTCTTTTGAGATTCATTTGAGCAATGTCAAAAGAAGTAACAAGGATGTTGTACCCTTGAAGGATTTGCTTCTGATCCAGCGAGTTTAATCATTATTTAAAGGGGAATATGAATAGGTTACAAAGAATGTTCACTGAATCACATTTTAATATTTCTTCTTTTTAGCAAAAATGTGAAGAAACTAAACTGTATCTTCACAAGTGACAAAATGTTTGCACTTTAATTGTGTTCCCACCAGTATGGATCTCTTTCTCTTCCTTTTCACGCTATGATTATTGTTTGATAAGTGCTGGAAACCTTTTTAATGGTTTAAGTTTTCATCATTTACAGATGCTCACTGGACATTAAAGATTCATTGCACATAAATGAAACAAACTTTTTTCAATTTGTGTAATTTGCAAGGCTGTACAATGTGTGCTGATGCAAGCCTTTTTCAGTTCAAGAAAATAAATGTTTACAAACACAAACTTTTTCAGTGCACTTGTTTAAATTTCTGGGAGTCTTCTAAAACCTGGATGAAAAATATATTAATAGTTTGGATTCCTTCAAATGTGTGAAAAAAACTTCAAAATAACACAAATACTAGAATTTCTCAAAGAACCACTACTGATGTTCATCTTTCTTAAGCATTTATTTATGTTATCCTGCCCTTCATAATTTTTAAATGTTTCCCTATATAAGTAAAAAAGATGGAAATTGATCAGAGACCATAAAGGACTGCTCCTGTTTTTTTTATCTTTAGCACAGGCACTGATATGCTGTGTAAATGAGCAACTGCTTGTTCCCTTCTTGAAGCTGTTGCTTTCTAAAAGATGCACTTGTAATTCTGTAGGTGGAAACTTGTGGTAAAAGTTATGTTTAGGAACATTTTACAGAGGAAAAGCGAAGAGTTTAGGTGCCTAAACCAGCATTAATTTTCGTCTTCTAGGCAAAAAATCCTATCCCTAACAGACAAACACTTGAAGTGGCAAGAACAATTCTATGCATGTTCAGTTCTTCAATCCTTCATGTGATGAATCAAAGTATTTGGGAGAAAAATTACCTGTCTGGGAATAGTGTAGCCTAATAAATTAGGTATATGGGCTTTGATTCAGCAAAATGCTGTGATGACAGGTTTTTATGTGCATAAAGGTAGATTTCCACCCAGATATTCCCCTAAAACAAAGGGGAAAATGTTCAGCTTCAAGCCTGACAAATCTACTTCATGTCCCTGGCTCCTTTTCTAAAAGGATGGTACTTGGCATTGCAGGTCTTAAGCTGACACTTGACTGAATATACTACTGGAATGAGGGCATATAATTCTTCCTCCTCAGGTTGGATTGCTCTAATATACTGTACCCTAACCCAAAGATGATGATAAACCCAGTTAATGCCAGTTATAATGTTCCTCTCCTCTGAATAGCACAGAGAGAACATTACTAACGCACAGGTTCCAGCACTGCCTGTTGCTGACTTCCAGTGCTAGTTTAAGATTATGGTTTTAATCCTGTAAAAGTAGTTAATAGATTTCAGGTCTGTAATGACAGATGTCATAACACAGAAGCAGCTGCCTCCTGTGGCTAACACATATGAGGACAAGGTTTTCTATAGATGTACGTGAGTAGTCAATATCTGAGAACTTCCATCTACTCTGAGTGACAGAAGAACTAAATTAACATCAAATCAATCTCCAAAGGATGCTGCATCATTTGCTTAATTTGATAAACTTTCCCCATAATAACCAGAGAGAATAAAGTTAACTGAGAAAGGTAAGCATGGAGAACAGCAATCCACACAAACGAAGGGGAGGAACAAGGCCCAGCAAAAATCTATTTCTTATCAAGTAAGTTGCAAACCTGAGCGCAAATTGCCCTAGAAGAAAAGATTTGGGCACTTAATAAGCCAGCTCAATTCTAGTCCTTAATCTGATACTTACCTACAACTACAGGCACATCACCCTTTCTTAGTAAGTCTTCCTCTGTGCTAAACAGGCAGTTACAGTTTTTTGATCTGGACATGCCAATAGGAGCCACACAGATAAAACTAACAGGACTGTGGAAGCATCAGAGAGGCCTCGATGTTTACAGTGTGCAGAGAATTTAAATATTTCTGCTTTACAGTCTTGTTAATTTCTGATGTTGAGCTATTTCATACTGTCTCTAGTGCAGGGTAAAAACTCATCTAAACAATACCATGTGTACCTTCCTGGCTTTTACACTTCTGCCCCTTTCAGTTCCTTAAAATGCTTAAGCCTTGGGACTGCATACAAAAACCCTGGAACTATATTTGTTCCATAGATTTGGATCATGTTTTAGAAAGCAAATAAATACACTTTATGGTATGTAAAACTAGCATGCTCAAGTGTTCTCAACAAATCTTCCAGTTCTCTAGTGTATTTGAGCTTCCTGTCATTTAACATGAAAGCCATTTTTAAAGCAAATAGCAGCAAAAGTAATTAGGTGGGGACTTAAATGATATTGCAGTAACTTAATATGTTTCATTTGGTTGGGAACATCATAACTATAAAGGCTGAGGAACAAGCACTGGAAGAATAACCATAAAAGTCAAACAAATCTGGCTATTATCTATTCCACCAAAGGCTGCAATTTCTTTATTTTTTAATTAATGTAGTGTAATCAAGTGTAACAAGCATCCTTGCACTGTGAACAGATTCAGTGTTATTTATGATATTACAGTGAAAATTAATTAAAAATTAAGAAAACAAATAGAAGGTCCATACTCTGGGAACACTCAAAACCACACGGACCTGAGGTTGGATTCAGGTAGATGATAACAGCATGCCTGGGAATATACTGAAAGCCTCCACATAGCTGCCAAATTACAGCCTCATGTTTCAGTAACACTGGATTGGTATAAAGTGAAACAGTGGTAAAGGGATAATGTGAAATCTCTTTATTTCACTCACACATATACACTTAGAAAATGACATTAAAAGAAAAGCAGAATATCTGCAAAGAATGAAATGAGCAATACTGTGCTGTAATGCTTAAGTGTTTCTACCTGCAGCTATCTCTAATCCTGCTGGCCTTTCTGTAGAGCACACATTGTGTTTCAATACCCAGGTGGTACAGGGCAGTGGTAGGTGGATGGGAGTTCAGTTTTGTTAAACCACAAAAATAATTGTTTAGCTTGATGAATTGGATAAGGTACTTCAATATGCAACATGCTTTTCACAGAATGACTTTTTTTTTTTTCCCTTGTGCTATTGAAATAGCTTTAAATCCTTTTCCTATCTAGTAATACAAACCACTTCCCTCTTAAGGTGGAAAAAATAGTTAGGTTATCACGCTAGGACACTCATTTGTTCCTTAAAACTTCACATTTGACAAGTTTGTTGTTTTGAGCTAATCTTGTACTAACTTGTTTGGATGTCTAAGGGAGTTGTAATTAAAATTGCAACTAGCTTATTTTATTAATCTCTATTTTAGTGCCATCACATTTTTTCCATAGAAAACTGGTGCAGGTGGTAATTTCCTGTATTTAGCCCTGAAACAAAGCATGTTTATATGGAGTTTGGAGAAAATTAATCCAACCACTTTTATGGTACAGGTCATAAAATATTACTGTAGCTGGAATTTTTATGTATTTCCAGCTGAAAAAGGACTTACTTCAATCCCTTTAGTGTTTCTACAGCTCAGTCTTCATGAAGGTTGAGGTGCTGCCTCTATTCAATGTCCTAGTCATGTTTAGTATGTTTTTGGTATTTTTGGCTATCAATGTAAACAAGTACAAACATAAAGTGCACAATGTCAATGTGATTTCACTTTGGAAGCCTTATTTCTCAGGACTAGACCAAAACACTCAAAAGGGCCAAATTTCCAAAACATTCTGAAAATTAAGTCCCTTTGAATTCTCTTATTCAGAAACCTGAGACCAAAGTCACTATTCACATTTGAAAACTTCAGTGTAAATGAAGTTGCCTCTTGCCTCTTTAAAATGTATCTAGTTATGTTCCTTTTACAACATATATAAGCCTACTTTTAGTTGTGTCCACCTTGTGTATTTAGGCCTGTAGGGCTGGCGTTGAGACCTGACTGTTTGCAAGTCCCTTGTTTGCAAGGTTTGGTTTTTATCCCACTTGTAACTCCTTGATGTTCTGTGATGTTTTCCATTTGTCAAAATTTGTCAGGTTGAAAGTGGATCTTGCTCAAGAGATGATTAAGAAGCATTAACATTTGGTCCAGGGCACAAATACTATAGTGTTTGCTGCTCTTTCTTTCTTTTTTTTTTTTCTTTCATTTTTCAGTCTTGCTGGTAAAGCACCCAAGCCTAGTCATGATACAGGATGCATGCAACTGCAATGAACTGTTGCTGCACTTCTGAAGACAAACTTGAATGTCAGATAAGACTAGTGCTGTAAACCAAAGAGCTAGGAGTATCTGTATGGTGCTGACAGTTGTATGCTTTTAAAACTGGTATAAATTACAAAAATAAACTGTGCTGCTGTGGATAATGCTTAGCAGTGAGGTTTATTCTTAATTAAGCTCCCATGCTGCAGTTAACTGAGAATCTGAATTAGGATTGATGATCATTCACTGTGCTGACAGTAATGACATTTTTCAGACAGGGGGGCAACAGAGGTGGAAGGCAGGCTAGAATCCGGCTGCAGTCTGGACTAGCTTCAGCCCCAAGCTACATTTGGTCAGTTACTGCCCCAAAATTACTTGACAGCTAACTTAAGAAAAAGCAGCAATATTGCACATCATATTTGAATCACAGAGGACCTTGGTTTGAATTTGAGGGAGGAGAAACTGGCATTCTGCTTCTTTCTAATACCTTAATTTTTGCAGTAGTGAGAGGGTTAATTAGGCAGAGATGCAGTACAGCCTTGCCCTTTGGATGGTTTCCAAATTAGTTACTCTAAGAAACCGCATTACTAAGTGTGCTTTGACAGTCTATCACATTGACTTACACAAACCAGGAGATACACCAGGGCTTGTCTCCCTACTTATTCAAATTTGTCACCTTTTTTTTACTTGGCTTAAACTGATACTTTGATTTGTTAATGAACCAATGATTGGTGTGAAGCAAGAATGCAATTTTAAAAAGTAATTCACTAATATATTTTCCTTTTTAACCCAAGTAGATCTGTGTTGTTTAGGGAAGCGGAATTAATCTCTTAAAATGTAAGTTACTGTCTTGCACTGTCTTCCATACTGATTGCTTGATTTGGTTTTGTGTATTCATTTTAACCAACTAAATGACATTGCCACAAAAGTAATAAATCTAGTAACACACATGCAACATTTGCAAAAGTCAGCTAGGGACTTGGCATAACACCAAGGAACTGAACTCTGGGTAATGCTTCAGCTATCAAATTATTTTTCTTCTTTCCTAATAAAACTTTTTTCTTATTAGTTAGCCCTCCCTTTTCCTGGGCCTACAAATTGAGACCCTGTTTTCCAGGTAGATCTGCTCTAAAAGGTCTCAGATCAATTATAACAGCAGAGGTACATGCAACAGCAGCAACTCGCTGACCGTACAGTTAAGAGAATTATACTTTAAAATTGTAATTATCAGAGAATGTAATATAAGTAGTTCCTGATTATGCAAAAGATTGTACACCCTCACAAAAGCTACGTTTCCAGTCATTAGTAAGCCTTCCCATGTTTTTATGTTTAAACAACATTTCTTCCTTGCTTGGTGTAGAAATTTTTGAAAATGTTATTAGTAAAATAATTCCCAAAAAATATGGTGTCCAACTCTTCACCTTCCAACTTAGGGCTTCAAATGGGGCTCTGTAAATGCAAACTACAGGCGTTGGGAATGCTACAAGAACTGGCACAACACATCCAAATTCTTCATACAGCTTAGCATACTAAACACACATTACAACCTAGCCTCTTCCTCTGTTTGCACATGGGCAACAGAAATGTCTTTTTTGTTAATGTAAAAAAAATGTATAGTTTAATACCATCCAACCTTTGGTATTTCAGTTAAATCTTTTGTACCATCAAGAAAGAAAATACAAAAAAAAATACCATCTCAGCATAAAAACTGTAGTATTCTGACAGTAACTGCTTTAAGAAAATTTAAGAAGCACCATACATATATGCAAAGCTTACCCAGTGAGCAGGATTACTGGGACAGTTTTCCACATGCTGCATCTTCAGAGAGGTAAAACCTCTTGCATAGTGCTGTCAACACCGATTTGCCTCTCTTCACCACAGCTTTGTAGATTGTCATTATCCAGTGACTTTTGTAACTAAACTCCAGGTTACACCAAGCTACACAAATACAACAGTGAGCAGCTGACTGTATTTTCTAGCCTTTCAGTACCTGATGGCACCTGCCTCAGCAAGTTATCCAGAATACTCAGTCACAGTCCTGATGGTGTTTCACAAAAACCTAAGTGCAGGATTTTTTCCAAAATGTTATCATCACAGTACTTGAAATTGTCCTGTCCCTGTTACTGTAAATACATATCCAAGAGACTGTCTGCCTTTGATGGTTGTGCCCCTGGGAAGGATGTACGGTCTCAGTTGTCCCAGGCACGGCCCCTCACACAACCCAGCTCACCGGGGAGTCCCGGCCTCATCCCCTGCCACTCACAGAGGACCTGTGCACACCACATTGTCTACTTTTAACACATTTAGTGTGGGATTCTGTCAGTTACCTCCGCCACCATTTTCCTCACATCGCACCCTTGGCATCCCCGGGGTGGACGCTGGGCCTAGGGCTAACTGCGCCTACCCCGGCCCCGCAGGCCCTGCGGTGCCCGAAGAGCCCTCCAGAGGGGTGACCCCTTTCCTCCCGCAGCCATTTCGCG
>NW_009953703.1:2357920-2403548 GCF_000747805.2 Chaetura pelagica | reverse complement strand
CTCGGGCCCGGGCGGAGTTGGCCGGAGGCTCCGCAGCGCCTTCGCCAGCTGTTGCTTCCCCGCCGCCCCCTCCCGCCGGGTCGGGATTTCTGCTGTGTCAGTGCGAGTCCTGGCGGTGCCTGGCGTGCTGCAGAGGTGTCCCAGCCCCGGCCTGCCCTCGCTTTGGTGTGGCGTGGCTGTACGGCCTGCTCTGAGCACTGAAATGAGTTGTGAGGTTGTTTTGCTTTTCCCTTCGCTGCATCCTCGCACAACCCTGCACTTCTTATTGCTGTTATTTTCTTAACTCCTTGTCTAGAGTGTCCGTTTTCTTTAGAGTTCCCTATACCGTTGGTTCTGTAACTGAATGGTAATTGAAGAAACCTATAGAAACTCACTTTGTCTTTTTACATGTTTCCTTTCTGTCTGGAAAAACAGAACGTGTAAAGGGAGAGGAGGACATTAGACAGGCTCTTTAGCTTTCTTCTTGTGTTCTGATGAATGTGTATACGGTGCTTCTTTTGTTTATATTATTACCTTAAGTGCTTGTGGCTTTGAAGTTTGTTAGACATCTCATGAAAAAACAACCACACTGAATGTGTGGCCAGTGTTGTTCCCTTAAGACTTATTGAACCGTGGGATTTGCTTAGCTTCAAGAAGTTCACTCCCAAAGGATGTGAACAGAGAAGTAAAGTGTGGTTAAGTTCCTTTGTTAACACAACTCTTCTCATACATGGAAAATAGCATTTTCTACTGGATAGTAGGCATACTGCTAGAAGTCAGGATCTCAGCCCACAACATGTGTTGCTGCTGGAGGAAAGGATGGGGTAGACTATGCAGACCTTAAGGCAGCATTTTAAAGCTCATGAATCATGATGGCAGGTGGGTGCCAGGATGTGAAAGCCTTTTACGATTGGGTTTTTATCCTTTTTTTCATAAACATGCTTAAGTGTGTTTACCTACAGTGCCTACCTGGTAGCTCTCTGCCCTCATAGTCAATAATCAGATGATCATAGCATGTTGTATAAAAGCAAATGGAAAGCCAGGTGGTAAACAGCAAGATACTTCTGACACAGGCAAGTGTTTAGCAATACTTCGCATCTTCACCTGTGAAACCTAACGTTGCTGTGACTTGATTAAGGGTTGATCTTTCCCTCAAATCCTTACTCAGGGTTAAAAGTTGTCTACTAAATTTCTTGGATGCTTCAGATTATATGTATTGGGTTTGTGTGGCAAGGTTTTTGTAGCGAGGGGGGTGACAGGGGCAGCCTCCGTGAGAAGATGCCAGAGGCTTCCCTGTGTCCAACAGAGCCAATGCCAGCCAGCTCCAAGAGAGATCTGCCACTGGCCAAAGCTGAGCACATCAGTGATGGTGGTAGCACCTCTGTGATAACAGATTTAAGATGGGTGGAAAAAAACATGCAGTGCAGCAGTGGCTGGGACAGAGGTGTGAGGATGTGTGAGAAAAACAGTCCTTGAAGAACAAGAGAAGATGGCTACAGGTGCTGAAGGAGAGTGAAGACCATGGTGAAACAGGCTGTCCCCCTGCAACCCATGGAGGTTAGTGGTGGAGCGGATATCCACCTGCAGCCCATGGAGGAACCCATGCTGGAGCAGGTGGATGCCTGTGCCCATGGAGAGCCCATGCTGGAACAGGCTTCTGCCAGGACCCTTGGAGCAGTTTTCTGGTGGAACTTGTAACCCCACAGATGACCCATATTGGAGCAGTCTGTTTCTGAAGGATTGTACCTCACTGGAAGGGACCCACATTGAAGCAGTTTGTTACTAATCTCAGGGGTTTTTTTATTAAACTAAAATTGTATGCAAAGCTGGACACTTTTTTAGATGCCGATATTGTCTAATTGGATGTAGGAATGTGTAGATATACAGAGTGGAGATAAACTTATGATTGCAGGGATGTTTTGACATTGTAGCGTACTGGAGGAGTGTTACTTAGGGTAGCCACATTGTAAAAATGAAAGTTTTGGAGAGTTCTGCACATTTCTGGTCTACCCCAGCAGCAGTGGGATCAGGGCAGCTGACCTGTGATGGATCTGGTTACGAAGCAGTTCTGTTATGCCTGCTGGGAAAGGGAAATCAGGAAGCCCAAGAATATACTTTCTCATGATGTGTGAAAGCAGGTGTGTTTGGATGATGATGATGAGTGCTGAAATAATAGTCTGGTTTTATGCTAGCAGTGATGGGGTTTGTTGTTTGGATAGATCCATGTTTAAAACTACATAACTGGTGGTGATGGTAGCTTTGAGTCTTAGCACTACATGCTTTGCCCATAGACACTAGAGACAAGCATTTGAAAGCAGCTTTCTGAGCAGGAAAACAATACTTTCAGAAGTGGTCAGTGCTTCTCGTTTGTTTTTGTATACTTTGTCCAATAATGTATATGGGGCCAAAAAATCAATAAAGGAAAAATTAGTGAAACTGAAAATATATATTAACTGTAATTTTAAGATGGCCACTGTGGAGGACAGCTATTAGATGCAGCCTTGGCAAAAATTAATGAATTCTGGTAGGTCCATCTCTCTTTAGTTTCTGCTACTGTCTGTCTGTCCCTCTCTCCCTCTTCATGCACTCCTTTAAACAGGCAATAGAAAATGAACTGGATTATTCTTTGATTCTAGAATATTTTCCAGTCAAGCAAGGAATAATGTGGCTATTTATCTTAACAATGAGGTGGTGTTTGTGTCTGCAGTTTCATGTTGTTCAACCAGTTTTTTTCTTTAACATTCTTGTTTGCAGCCATAATCCTAACCTCTCTTGAGCTCAGTTTCAAAACCTTCACGGCATTTTCTGGTGCTGCATATTAAGCATATTAAAAATCCTGGTGAAATCACAGGAAGTTCTAATGAAAGGGATTGCTCCGTAGTCTCCAGGGAGCATGAGAGATGAAGTGTGTGTGTCTTGGAAAACTGATTTTAAATATTAAAGTGAGATGTTACATTACAGGCTTCTGTAGGTGCTGAGCATGTTCTGTTTAGGAAACAGACAAGTTACTTTGTGGCATCAAACAATGGCAAGTAGGTTCTGCTGCTGCCAAGGGACAAGTTATTTGTGATACTGAAACAGGTCTGATGAATGTCTGTGGTATCTTGTTGGTATCTCTTCTGTCGGTAATTTTCTAGCCCGCAGAGTTAAAAAAAACTCCTTCCATTAATCTAATGTTAATTGTTCATTTGATATGGAACCCTGTCAGATAACTCCGCTGTTCTGACTGAGGTGTTTAAGATTATTCTTTCCAAAAGTTAAACGTGTTCTGATCATGAAAATACCAGGCTACTCATAAAAAGTCCTTCTCCAAAGTGAAAAAATGGAGGGAACTTCAATCTGGTGTCTTTGTGTCTCTTTTCAGTAATATTTGTAGAAAGACTCCTTACTTTGTTAATAACTTTGGGTTTAGATTATTTTTTTGCAAAGCACTGATTTGCAGTCAACAAACTGTTTGTTAGTGTTTTGTAGCCAAGCTGTATCAAAACACTTTTGCAGCTGAATATGTGAAAGGACACAAAGGAGGAGGAGGTGAAGGAGCTGATGTCCTGGATTTCTTTATTGCCAGAATGGACAATCCTTACTCTTGCTGAGAATTTACGAAATGTTGGACATTGAGAAGTCAGCTGGGCTCATCTTTCTTCTGAAGAAGAAGCATGCTGTGGCCTGAGGAATAGGGGAATTAGTCCTTTGACAACCTGTGATGGTTTTGAGTAAGTTCCTCATACAGGAACTAAATTGTTGTGGAAGAAGAGTGTCTTTCTGTTACCTGAATCACTTGAGAAATAATGGTTAAGTTTTTCCTATATAGATATGTAAATTTAACTGACCAAATTTAAGATATGAGCAAGTGTGACTTTGAATTATGTACAGGTCTTTCCAATAAGTGAAATGAAGCTGTGCTTTTGTTTAAGGAACATAAGAAATCTGGGAGTCTTAGGAACTAGGATTCTGAGGCAGCTGTGATAGCTCAGTGTTTAGCAGAATGATGAATTATGTCAAGGTCTGTTCAGCTTGACCTCCTGCCTTTTCTGATGCTTTTCCTGTGACCTGGAAGGTTTGAGGATGTAATTACTACTACAGTATTATAATAAATGAACCTTAATCCCCAAGAGAGAAAGGGTCATCAAAACAAAAAAGATATAGGAGAATAAGCAACTATTCTGTGGGTAGTCACAGTGTTAAACTTGTGTTTCATGGCATAGATCTGTATAAAATGTGAGTGACCAGCATTTTCATGGGTCACATGTCTCGGAGACTGTACTGTGGATATCCTCTGAGCTGTTTGTGTCTTTCAGCATTCTTTTTCTACAGCAGTTGTTTGTATGGAAAAGTTTGTGTTAGGCAAGTATTTAGATATTTTTAGTAGTCTAATCGGATGAGCACATGTTCTTTTGAAAAAGTGTGTGTGAGGCAGCTGTCTGTCTCTGAGCATTTGGAAATGGGGGAGGAGGCCAAACCACTCTTGGCAGAACAGCTGCTTCCATTGGTCGCAGCTGGAAGCACTGCACTTCAAGGAAGATGAAAGATTCCCCCATAAAATATCCTAAATATTGATTAGCTTATGTAGAATAATAGTAGTAGAGATTAATGCTTTCATACTTGCCTCAGTACTTGCAGGGAGAGATCAATACATATGGTTGGAAAACACTTTTCCAAAATTGGTGGATTTTTGATAGATGTGTCTCAGACAAACATTGTGGCCAGCAAGTCCTGGCCTTAAGGCAGAGAGTGCTTCCCCAGGGACTACATTTATAACTCCTGATCTTTATCAAGTGAAAAACAGTGCATGAAATGGCAACTGGGATGAAACAAACAAATGGTTTGTTGTTGTCATTGAATAATGGACTACTGTATTTCTATACTTGTGACTCAAATTCTTCAAGAGTACAGTTGATTCCAAGCTGCTAGGAATTAATGCAGATTGAAGATAAATTGGCCTGCAACCATTTGTTTAGTTGTTGAAGGATGGTTAGTATTCATTGGAAAGTTATTAACACAGATCCTCACTAAACCAGTGCTTTGGAATACAAAAGTGTAATTTATGTTGTTTCTTGTGATTAAAATAACACTTCTGAATCTGTGGCCCTAAAACAACTTATCAGTTTCTGTTACTTAAATAGCTCCTGTTCTACTGTTACTGTGGTTCCTCTGTGCTACTCACTCCTTTTCCTACCCTCCTGCTGTTACTGTTCATGTTAGGAACTGGAATACGAAACTAAATTACAAATAATCCTGCAAACGAGTGTTTCTGGGTTTGTGGGGTTTTTTAACACCATCAGACTGTGAAACCTTGTCTGCTGAATTATGTATTTACAAGGGCTGAAAAATGTACTTTTACCTATTAGCAGCTGGTGTACCAATATGTAATTAAATTTATAAAGAGAACTAAGCAGTGGATAGTTTTACTATGTTAGCAGCTCACACAAAGTCAGGGAGAAGCAGTGGTTTCCTCTCTGGGATCTTCTTGCATAGTTTGAGAGTAGAAGCACAACACTGAAGTGTAAGCATTCTCCTTGTGACATGAAAATGAGGCCCTTTGGTGGTTGTGTAATTAGATGATGCAATCAAGCCAGGCTGCAAACTCACCATCACCTCCAGTTCCTCTGTTGCTGTTCCATCTGTGTGGTTCAGTCCCATAGGCCAGCTCACTGTGCAGTTCAGTGACTGTGAAAGCTACACGTTTGTTGGCTTGGGAGGCTGTTTTGGTTAGCAAGCCTAATCAGCTGGAGTGAATTGTCTCCAGATTATTAAAAAAATAATAATTATAAACTGACTTGAAAGTAATCACAAGAGTGTCTTCCAAAGGTGATTTCAAGCAACTGAAGCAAAGCTAAAATCCCACCAGAAACAGCAATTTGTTGTTGGCTTATCTTCACACGTGTGCTGTATCTTGCAGGTGAGGATGAACAATCTGCTGAGATGGCTGCAAGGTGGGAAGATGAGAAGGTGACTGAAGCTGCCTCAGATGGTTTTGTTGCTATTAAAATCGACACTAAAAGGTTTGATCCTATTCTAATTCTGTCTCTTATACAATCTTCCATTGATGATGAGAGTAAGAGGCTTTTGAAGTCCTTGCAGCTAGTTTAAGTTCAAGGTTCCAGAGCATTAGTGAATTCAGTACTCCTGAAGCCACTAGAGCCTGAGAAAATTCAGAATTTCAAAATTTACAGTTGTGTTCTTCAGAATATTCATTGTGTATTTCAGTGCTAGTAAAAGAATGCTCAAGGCTGTCCTCAAGGCAACAGGAAGAGACACAAAAGTTATGTAAAAAAGCTGGAAACAAAATGCAAACAATCTTGAGGCAGTTCTTAATTTGCCAAGTTACCTCATTAATTGAAAAACTCTGATGAATTCAGAAAGATAAAAATCTGTAAAGCCCTAGAGAAAATATGTTTGTCTCTATTGTAACACATGGAATAGAGAAACATTGAAGTTCCTAGGTAAATTGCTATTTTTGTTATGTTCAAGTGTTTTAATCCATGAGCAGAAAGTACATTGACATTTCCCAAAATGGTGGTATTTTGAAATCTTTTATAGATGTTTTATTTGACTTACTGTATTATTTGCACTCAATAAACTAGATGTCTTTTTCCTGGATTGCTTCTTAGCGCTGTTCCCTTAAATCCTATGCAGTCAACTGTGATAACCAGGGATTATCACCATGTTGACACTTACGCAAAATGTTGATGAGAAGATGCAATGCAAATTTGCTTTTAGTGTTCTTTCAAGTATTTAAATAGTTTTGTGTGTGGTAGTAGGACAGTTATTTTTACGATGAAAGAGAATCTGAAGTTGTTCCAAAGTGATTGCTCCTTCTAAAAGAATCTTTTCTTTCAAACAGTGAAGCATGCCTCCAGTTTTCTCAAATTTGTATCCTTTGACATCAGTTCAGGTGCTACATTATGAATACAGATAATTGCTCTTTACAAGTTAACACTGTTCTTAAGACACATAATTCCAAGCAATATTATTAGAAATACTTATGGCACAAAAATATGCAATAAACTGTGTAGTTGGGAAGATACCATCTGTGTATTCAACTTGCTGTCAGTTCTTAGAGAAAGTAAACAAGTTGGGTTATTTTTAATGTTAATTCTAGGTAATTCTCCAAATGGAAAATTATGCAAAGCTTTATGTAAGCAAAATAATCAGCATTAGAAAACAAAGAAGCAATGCTTTAAATTACTCACTGGAGTTCAGGGGAGAAAGAACAAGTAGTGGACTGGATTCTGTTATACACAGGTATGAAGTTAAGTAAATATCTGCCTACCTTAAGTAGGTCACGGCACATAGCTCAAGAATTCCGTGTGATGCTGTGAAATTCGGTACCCTAGAGATACTGAAAGGGAATCCAGAACCTTAACTTGGATTTTTTTAATGCTGTAAAGACTTCATTATTGTCTACATAAGACGTTGTCTCACACTAAAACAAAAGCTTCCAAGTCAAAGCATAATCAGTTCTCAGATATGTGTGTGTAGGAGAAAAATATTTTGGCATAAACCATTTCAAAGAAAAGAAGAAATACGATCAGTTGTAGATAATGTTTTCCAGTATTATTGTGAATGTCTTTTTTTCTTCCTCGCTTGACATTGACTGTGGGCAGCCAGGTGGAGATAGAATATTGCTCCATAAACTTCTGCTGTTCTTTTTAAAATTACTTCATAAACTGTCATTTATTGCCCTTAACTGTTGCTGTGCAGATCCTGTAGTGTGCGTTCCATCCAGTTTTTTTATAGGAGACAATGGGATCCCTTTGGAAGTAGTTGCTGGCAGTGTTTCTGTTGAAGAGCTTGTTACCAGAATCCATAAAGTTAAACAGGTAACACTTTTGCTAAGATACTGCATTGTTTCAGTCACGTGCTCAGGACAGGAGATGTCCCTGGCCCTTAGCATTTGCCTTGGAGAAGGATGAATTACTCGTTCTCCGACAGCACAGTCTGCTAACTGAAATTGAGCGCACAAATTGAACATGATGGAAAACACTATGTAGAAATACTATGTTATTTTTTGTTTCATAGATTGTTTTAGATCATCTGTATGAAACCTACAGTATTGAAGAAATATGTCACAAACTCTAAACTGGAATGACATAGCAATTACTCTTTCAGTTCATAAATGTTTTTTTAATGTTGTTTGTTTAATGTGGATTTATAAAATTATGCTATGGAACATAATATACATGTAGGTAGTTTTATCACTTTGATTTCAAGTGTAAGATTAAGATTAGGAAAAAACTGCATCATACTCAGCCACGTGTGATAATTAGTTTTGTATTTTAAATAGTGCTGATTCTCCAGAAATATTTGTCTTGACCTTTGAACCTGTGGAAAATACCAGCAGTTTAATAGTCTCGGTTTTATTCCCCCATTTCCTAGATGCACACAGTAAAAGGGCAGCCTTTGGAAAATGGCAGTCAGTCATCTGCTCCCTGTTCCTCCTCTCAGTCTGATGGTGCTCCAGAAAATACACAATCCAAAGCAGCAGAGTTTTGTGACTCTCCCAGGGCTGTTCCATCTGAGACAATAAGAGCTCCTGCTGGTAATGTTTGGTATTTTTACAAAAACACTAGCTGATTGGCTTTTGAAATAGTTTTCATTTCCTTAAGTTGCTATATGATGGTACATAAAAGGCAATATATTGAGTGGACTTTTTGAGGAAAAACTTGGGTATCCCAGAATGCTTCTTGCAAGCCTAGAGGGAAGGATAACTTGTCATTCTGCTCAGTTTTGGGTTAGTAACCTAAAACCAAACTGAGGGGGCGGGAGGAAGTCTACTTAGCAGACCCTCATATCTCCTTGAGACCTAGTAGGTGCAAATTATGGCTGTCAGTGAGCATAGTAATTTTTTTATTAGAAGAAACACACCTTTTATTTTTCTCCTATGCATTGCTTTCTTGTGAATTACTCAAAGATGGAGCAAATTCAGGTCAAGCAAGCCAGGAAGCCACTAATTCTTCAGATGAACAAGTGAGTGATGCTCAGCCTGTGAATGATCTTACACTCAAAGTAGAAAGGTAAGTCTTCTTTTGCTAAGTTGCTAATGTATTGTATTTGTTTCTCAGGAGGCAGTTTTGTTGTTTGGTGGGGTTTTGAACAAACAGGCTTAATTAAAGAATTTTTGGTGCTGTTATCATTTGGCAAACATTTATGTGGTCTTATTTTTCTTTAGATGTCTGTGACAATACTAGGGTTAATGTAAAAACTGCTTTTAAATTACTCTTAAATTTAAATTAGTCTGGAAAACTAAAGATGTTCTTCTTACTTTGATATAACTTGAATACAATGTGCTTGCAAAAATTTTGAAGGACTTAAAACATTGAAAGCACTTGAAACTGGGGTGATAAAGTGCTAACCTAGATTTTTTACGTCCCTTTTCATGTCTTCCCTTCTGTTTGCAAATGCTTTGTTAACATTTTAAAATGTTAATAACAGATACTACAATTTTAAGACTTTTTATTTTATTCTTAAATTTAGAATAACAAAAAAGCTTGAAGAAAGACGAGAAGAGAAAAGGAAAGAGGAAGAACAGGTAACACAAAAATGTAAAACCACTTCCAAAGTTTTATACTGTTATTTGATTGTTTAATTCCTTTTTAAGCAAGTGGACTTCAGTGTTGTCTTACTCTTGTCCAAGGCAGTTTCATGGTTCCAGTTTTATGTCTTTTTATTCAGAGAGAAATTAAGAAAGAAATCGAACGGAGAAAAACTGGTAAAGAAATGTTGGAGTACAAAAGGCGGCAGGAGGAAGAACTGACGAAACGCATGTTAGAGGAAAGGAACAGGGAAAAAGCAGAAGAGAAGGCTGCTAGAGAGCGGATCAGACAGCAGATTGCAATGGTAAGGTAGCTTGCTGCCTCTCTCACAAGGGCCATTGTAAGAATTAATGTGTTTGGAGTTTATGTAGCATTTTCTGTGTACAAAACGAAGCTTGTGCATTTGTGTGAATTATGATCTTTTCTATCTGAATGAATATACTCACTTTTCTGTCATGCTGCTTGAGTCAAGTGGAGAATTACCATAGAAAGGATTGCAATTTAAGCATAGTTCTGGAACAGAAGCAAGGGGATGATTAATTGTGGAACATGCAGGAGAACACTGATCTCTTCAGTGATGGCGAGGATTTTTTTTCTAAGTTTGTATTTATCTGTGTACATATATATAAACAATTTGTAACAACTGAAATGCCTCCTTACTAGATTTTGGCCTAGAACACTTAGAACTGTAATGGTGTAAGTTGTCATAACAGTTTTCCCTTTCTCTTCATTGGAGTGTAAAACATGCATGGGAAGACCAGCTATGAAAAACTATTTGCATGAAAGTGACTCACTGAAAAGTGTCACCATGGCTAATGACACGAGATGGTGCATTTTGGCACCACAGAATTCTTTGCAGCACTACTCTTTTCCCCCTTGCTGGGTACTGAGTGTAGGTTGCAACTCTGAATGAACTGAATATTAAGTTACAATTAATGATAAAAACTAAGGTTTCTGCTTGATCCTTTCACAGGATCGTGCTGAGAGAGCAGCTCGCTTTGCAAAATCAAAGGAAGAAGCAGAAGCTGCAAAAGCTGCAGCTCTCCAGGCTAAACAGGCTGAAATAGAGGCCAGAAAAGAAGCATCTCAGCGGGAGCGAAGGTGAGTTCCTGTAGAGAAAGAAGTGTATATTTTTGGGGACAGAAGTAAATATACTTACTATCAATTTTGAAGAGATATAATACACATCCTAATCTAGTAATTGATACAATTTTTAACTGCTTAAAGTGACATTAAAAAGTTGGCTTGCTTTATTATTTATTTGTAGTTAATTACATTAATATTATGTTCTCTGATAACTTCCATCCTTTTGTCATTCCTGATTATGAAACACTAACAACCTTTCTTTGTGTTATTTTAGTTAGAGAAGAGCTTTTTCTGTCTTTAAATACCACATACACCGGGGCTAGGTAGGGAACTAGATAGGTTGAGAATGTGATAGATAATGACTAGACAGAATGATCAGATGAGGTCAGAACTGAGCTGGGAGCACAGTGCCAACCCAGCTGCTTGGCTGTGTGCACAGTTGGCTTGGATTCTGGAGTACTGTGTCCAGTTCTGGGCTCCCCAGTTCAAGAGGGACAGGGATTTATTTGAGAGTGTCCAATGGAGACTTCAAGGATGATTAAGGGACGGGAACACCTGTCCTATGAGGAAAGGCTGAATGACCTGGCACTGTTTAGCCTAGAGAAGACAAAGAGGGGATCTTATTGAGATATATATATAGAGATCTATCTATATATACATATCTGAGAAGTGGATGTCAAGAAGGAAGGGCCAGTCTCTTTTCAGTTGTGTCCTGTTTGTAACTGTGCATACACTGACTGACCCTGATCCATGTCCTGCAGTGCAATAGCCAGGATTCAGTTCCGCCTCCCAGATGGATCTTCCTTTACTAACCAGTTCCCGTCTGAAGCACGGCTGGAAGAGGCGAGGCAGTTTGCTGCACAGGTAAACTGGTGCTTCGTTTTCTCAGTTACATGCTGATTACAACTTGGTGTATCATCAGCTAGTAGTTGATCATGGAAATGTCATAAACTGCTTTTTTTGTTTGTTTGAAGGGGGTGTTGGTAGCAGCCTTTCCCAGTGCCACCAACTGCCTTTGTCATTAGCTAGACATAGTAGGATATGGAAAACCCTTCCTTTCTTTATATGAAGATGATCGATTGTATTAGAACTCTCGGGTCACTATGGCAAGGTGCACTCAGCTGGCAAACCTGCCGTTGTTTGAAAATGAACAGGTGCCAATGTCCTTTTTTCACAGACAGTTGGTAACGCTTATGGCAACTTTTCACTGGCGACAATGTTTCCCAGAAGGGAGTTTACCAAAGAAGATTATGGAAAGAAGTTACTGGAACTAGAGTTAGCACCCAGTGCTTCAGTTGTGTTGCTGCCGGTAGGTGTTGGGCTTTGGATTGTCTGGGTTCTGTTTCCTTGCAAACAGCTGTACTGTAGCTGTATATCTGCTATTAGTCAGCCATGATAATTGGCTTGAATTTTGGTCTTTTCTG
Organism: Chaetura pelagica; assembly: GCF_000747805.2. Lineage (NCBI taxonomy): Eukaryota > Metazoa > Chordata > Aves > Apodiformes > Apodidae > Chaetura > Chaetura pelagica. Next base: position 2,391,523 of record NW_009953703.1, on the reverse strand, counting down.
TGTCTAGGAGAGATTGAAAAATTAGTTTCACCTTTTTCAGGACTGATTTGGAGGACTTTTTCCGAAGCAGATAAATGGTGGTATAGATATTTATCTTAATATGTAACCAAAGGAGTTCTCTTGTGTCTGTTGAGCTGCTTCTGAGTTATGTATGAAATATTCAGTCTACAGGACTTCAATATCTGACAACTTTGCTTTGTGTTCCTCACCAGGCAGGAAGACCTGCTACTTCTGTTGTTCAGGCTTCAGGCAGTGATCTGTGGAAGTTCTTGGGCACCATACTGTATCCTCTCTTAGCCGTTTGGAGATTTATTAGCAACTTTCTGTTTACAAGTCCACCCCCCTCACAGTCTGCTGTGAGGTCAGCTCATCAGCAAGACCATTCACATCCTTCAACATCTGGCAGCATTGAGCAGAGCAGGTAACCACAACTGTTCAGGGCAGCTGTTTCTCAAAGTAGTTGCAGGAGTTGTTTTCATCAGGTAGTGGAGAACTGAACTGTATCTGTCTCTAACTGCTGCCCTCTCCTTGCAGTTTCTGGCCACCACCCCTTCCATCTGTTTAAAAGGGATAACCTGGTGGCTGGTAAACTACGTGACAGCTCTAACTGGATGCTTGTTTTTTATGTGTGTGATTAAGTAACTCCTTATTGTTTGCTTCAGCTTCCCATTACAGAGCAGAAAAAGCATTGCCTTGCAGTCACTTAGGAATAGGGAATTCAGCTGCAAATAAAAATGTGAGTTTCCCCTGAGCTGATACCATTTGGAAGACAAAAATTTTAAAAATTAGATGTCAGATTGTTATGGTACTGTTAAACAAGAAACCCAAGCAACTGAGATCTGATTTTGACAATTAAGGTTTTGTAATGGTTCAAGAACCAGAGAGCTCCCTTGTACCTGGAGAGCCACTGTAGCCCCTTTCAATGTCATGTTTTCCAGGGCAAATGAAATTCTGTCAGTTTGTCCATTTGCTAAATGACATTTTCAGTTGGTTATTGCTTCCCAAGGAAACAAAGGGCTAAAGATTACTGGGGATAAGAGTTAAGGAAGGATGCATGATTTACACAAGAAGTGAATGCAATAAATAATTATTACCAGGGGAAACTTTCAAATTTCACTGTCTTTTGTACCCTAGGCAAGCAGTCAGGAAACGAGTAGTGGAAAAGCGGGGGGAAGACTTCAAAAAAGAAGGAAAAATATATAGACTGAGGACTCAAGATGATGGAGAAGATGAAAACAATACTTGGAATGGAAATTCTACACAACAAATGTAGTTTTGAGTAACTGCAATAATCACTGTCTCTGGCTTTTTCTTTCTTTTTTTTCCTTATTTGATTATGGACAAGTGGGGCTTATTCTACACTGACTGATTTACTTAAAATTCTTACTTCTGCAGTGAAGTATGGAATAAAGTCTCTATAAGTCAGAAAAAGCAAGTGGGGTGTAGCTGAGGCCTAGAAGCAAAGACTGAAAATTTCCATCAGCTTTCATAATCATTACCCTACTGCCAGAGAAAGGCACTTTTTAATCTATAAATATACTGCTACATAAATTTAAGGGCCAGATATTAATATAAAGGTCATGGTAGGAAATGACTGATTAAAATGAGGGTTTCAGAAGCACTATAAGTAGCAAATCAGGTAACTAATTTATGTTTAACTTTTTTCTTGCTTCTGCAACTGCAAGCAAAACCTTGTAGTTTTTAATTTCCCAAGCACTCAATAAACTATTTTCCAGAAAACATAACTGCCTTCTCTGTGAAGTTCCTCTGAAGTAGTTTAGTTACAAGGAAGCAAGTAGTTAGGATCATATACACTGAAATAGAAAATTTAGCAGACAAACTTTTTGTTCCAGTGTAAATTTCCTTACTGGGGAGTTGCTCATACTAAAATCTGGTAAAATACATCTGACATAGCATTTTGGGACCAGCCTATGATATAGGAAGAAAAAAGAAGGCTGTTCGTGACATAAAAATGGAAGGTTTTCTTTTGGAGGAAGGTTATCAATCTTCCCTCCACACACATCTTGTCATCAGAGACCTAAATATTATGGGTGTTCTGCACTGCTTCAGATTCCTATTTAAAGGAAATATAATTATTTTTGTACTCTGCTCAAATGTGAAGGCATAGTACTACTTCCATTATTTTTAAGATAATTTATAAGGAAAGGAGGGGAAAAAAACAAATGCAGTAGCTGCAATAGAACAGTATATTGTCTGAGTTTAAACCAGTATGAACACTAACTTGCCTTAAAACACAAAGAAGCTTCTTAGGGATGCTCTCAGATCCCTTGAAGGGGCTGTATCAACCAAGGGGAGATGGTGAAGCAATAACAAGGTCAAAAAGGACTTATTCCTATCTGCATAAGTATTCTCTTTGAGAAATGAACCCACTCATGCCTGGGCAGAAGAGAAGGCAGTTCACAGAGACAAAAATTTTCCTTTACTGGGGAGCTGTCTCTAAGGCAAGACAGGGTTGCAGTAGTACCCATACTCGGTTTCCCGTATCATAGAATGCCAGCCTTTCTAGGTAGGAGAACTGTTTAGATGAGAAACAGTTTCTTTTCCTAGTGGTTTTTTCTTTCTTTTTTTTTTTTTAATTCTTATAAAAACAAAACCAAACACACACTTTAGCAAGTGGAAACTTTACATTTTACTAAGCTGCATGTGTGATCCCTTATGGGATCTTTTGGATAGTTTTCCATACTGATATGCAAAAAGAGCCAAGCCCAATGCTCCAACTCCAGAAAGAGCAAAGAGCATATACAGTGCTATTTCTGCACTTTGTGATGATAAATCTAATCCCAGAAAGCGCACGCTGTCAGCCAGTCCTGGGGGGGCCTCTGTGGGAGTCACTGTCCATGAGAAAACAGTAAGAAAGTGTTAGTCCAGAGCCTGGGGTGACCATTGCCCTGTGCTCGTGTGCATGGCCCCTCCTGCCTTGCACGGCTTTCACTGTTGCTGGGCGGTACTCTGACAGGAGGTGTAATTCTGTGGATCAGCAATTCACACAATTCTAGCTCAGGGTAAAGGCACAACTGAGGCTAAAAGTGCTACTGTTGAGACTCCAGGAGGGGGCAAGTGTTGTCTGACAGCCATGGTCAATCCCCAAAGCACCGAACTTAACAGTAGTTGCTGTTAAACCCATTCTTCCAGTTCAGCAAACATCTATGACAAAAGAATATTTCCAAAGGCTTAACCAAAACACCAATTTGTATGAAGTATTAAAAACTGGTCAGAATAGTGAATGTGTGTGGTTTGGAAAACATCTTAGGAAGCCCTGGTACTCAAGAGAAAAGTAGAAGGGAATTGGGTTTCTTTTGGAGACAAGCATGCCCTGAGGTGCTATTGCACAAACCTACTATTCTGGTTTTACATACAGAAGTGACATAATTCCACAGCAGTATCTTCAGTTATAACAAAGCTTGATGATTAGTCAGTGCACTACTGGAGCCCTTAAAAAACTAGTGTAGAAAACAGTGTATTTAATGATCATATGGAAACATTTGGAGATTAGAATCAGGTGCAGATGAACATGATTTCTGCTGCATTGCTTACCTTCCGGCTTCAGTTCCAGACAGGGATGTGGGCCCGTTGCTGGATCTGGAAACCCATTGCAGTTTATGATCTGTGAGTAATACCTGGCCGAGGCCTTGGGGCACCGTGGCAAGTCGGGGGCTGTGAAATTCACATGATAGAACCCAAACCTTTCATCAAATCCCACTGCCCACTCAAAGTTGTCCATCAGTGTCCAGGCGGTGTAGCCTCGTAAGTCAACGCCATCAAGCACAACGGCTGTTACCAGGACCAGACAGAACAGGTCAGTTGTGCAGCTGGGTGACAAGGTGCTCAAAAAAACAAAAAAAATCAAAGCTTTTGTGCAGTAAACACAGGATTAGGAATAGAGAAGAAGAACCATCAACACACAACCCTGGTTTAAACAAATGCTTGTGGGGCCTCACTGCTAAAAGGCAGTAAATGAGCATGGTCAGAACAGCTGGCCAGCAGCTCCCAGTAGGTCAGAGAAGCAAACTGAAAAAGCCCTTCCCTGTTGCTTGGTCACTGCTGTAACTGAATCCAGTTTCAGGTTTGTTTTCTGTTCTTTAAAAGACACATTTATTTTAAAGACAACTAGAAGTCAAAATAGGTATTTATCAAAGAGTAGTTCCTGCTCCTGCCAGATGCAGCTGTACAAGGAAGCTGCAATTACTCTACTAAACCCAGAGTTGGATAATTTAGATCTGCCTTTATCTCTTCCTTTAGAAATCCTTTCCCTGCAAAGCTGTGGCTGTCCTTGGGCAGCTCTGCTAAACCCAGAAATTAATACAGAGTGCATCTTATGTATGTAACTTGCACCATGATGGCAGGGGTCTTTCAGCTCCTCACAACTTGCTTTGTAGCCATCAGTCTTGTGTCAAAACATTGCTGCTCTCTAGAGATTTGGATAATCAGAGGTAAATTATCACTCTTACCTTTCAGTGCCTCATTAATGTAGCTCCGATAGTAATGCATGCGCCAAGTGTCATTGAAGTCCACGGCTCCCCTTTCTGAGACCCCGTTTTCAGTCACATAAATGGGAGGGTTGTTGTACTCTTCCTTTATCCACCTCAGGATCTTTCGGAAACCAAAGGGTGTCACCTTTAGCCAGAAGGAACCAGAGTTCAGCCAGCTGCGGTCGGTTACTGACGCTACACCCCTGCGGAGGAGGGCACACTGGTCAAGGGGTGCAGCAGCAAAGGGGAGTCATAATAATTTCATATGTAATCTCTGGAAACGTTTCAGAAAACAGCCTGTGTTCACCCCCATCTGTGGTCCCACCATTACCTTCATTCTCATCCAAAAAGCTAGCAAGCTCCTGTTTATCTTTTGAAGCCAGGGAAAGAAAGTGGTACCTACATAAAAATCTTGACTTAAACCATGAAGTGATTTAGCTATTCAGGCTTTGAACTCTCTTACATCTAGTTAATGTGGTGAGGGAATTAACAACTGTTTAACAGCAAATCAGGATAATCTGGCAGTTCAGACTGCAGGCTGTAGATGAGGAGTTAAAATAAATACTGTTTACAGCTGATCCCAAACCCCTGGGAGACTCACAAGTGCAAATTCCTTCCTTTAGTGGATCTTCTTTTTTTGTTCTGTTTTTACCATTCACATCTATTATCAGGCCTGTAAAAAAAAGGGCTATTTGGTACTGTTTGGGAGTGTTTTCCCTAGTGTTGGTTATAACAGCTTAAAATACCTGTGTCATGGCTTTGTTTGCTAGCAGTGTACACTGCTCAGTTGGCCCAGGCTCCAGGTGTGCACATTTTACTTGACCAATAATTTAGATTCATCTCTTACCTGTCAGAGTCATATGACAGAATGCCAGCAGGATAGTTTATGTTGTATGTTAAAACTGTAGTATAATGATTTAGACCAAAGTAGTCATATGTGCCTTTAATTCTTTGCTTTTCACTTTCAGTAAATTCTGGAAGTCTGCAACAGAAAACAGAAAAAAGCATAAACTCAAAATGTAAGTCTTCTTCGGATTTTCTCTTCTTCTACCCCTCCTCAGGCCTGTTGCATAAATTAAGCTTTTGCTAGAATATGCAATTCATGCTGCCTGCTCTAACGTTCTCCAAGAGATGAAAAGAACTGACCAGAAAAAAAGATGCCTGATGGCTAGAGGTCCTGCTCATGGTCAAACAAGGAGTTTGACCATCATCCTGTTTATGAGACAAGAAAACAGTGTTTGCCCCGTCAGGAGTGTACTGGGAGGAACTGGCAACATTTTGGTTGCCACGTGCTCACCACACCCCTGTGGAGACCCAGAGCCCAGTATTCATGAATGACCTGTCTCAGCCCACCATCCTGCAAGAACATGATTAGCTCTGACAGAAGAGAGTATGAAATGGTGCCTCTCAGCAGTCAGTGACAAACAGGGGTTCCTGTCCCCACTCAGAGGAGCAGATTAAATGACTTTACCATTTAATCCCAAAGTGCTTGGTTCCCTTCCAAAGGGAAGAACATCCACCTTTGGGATCTGCAGCCCTACACACTCTACACAGAGTAAGAAATGGAGTTAGGAGCACCCAGGGTAAACTCTCCTGGAGTTATGTCCCTAGGCAACCCCTGCTGAAAAGGCAGCCAGTGCTCCAGGCAATTTGATGATGCTTGAGAGTTCAAAGTCTTATATTAAGAACAAGACTTCTCCCCAGCTTGAGATGCTTGGGCACGTTCTCTCATAAAGCAATGCACGTGACTTTGCTCGTATTGTTGTCAGCAACTGCCGGAGAAGAAATAACGTGTCAAATAAAGTGCCTAAGAATGCAGCTTCAGCCACATACAAAAGCAATAACACAACTCTTGAGGACACCTGTCTCTGCTTCAGAGCACACACCATCTCCCTTGTTTCAAAACAAGAGGTCTTTTGCATTTTCAGAGATGAACAATCAGGAATAGCCCCACATCAAATATACCCCATTGAATTGGTATTAAGGTGAAAAGGGGAAAAAATGCTTTCCCTGTATGTGCCTAAAAAGCAAGAGAAAAGGAAAACCATTCATGATGGAGAACTGCTACCACAGTAATGTTAAGAATCATGGGAATGGAAAATAAGAAACATAATTCAGAGAGACCAATGAATTCTCAGTGCTTGAGCTCAGTACATAGTTTTAAGAAAAGTTAAAATACATTTACCATAGTCATCAGGTGTCTAAAGCAGAGCATTTACTATATCACCCTGAGCTGCCAACTTAATACCCCACAGATATGTTACATTAAGAAATTCAGTTTGTAAGAGAGGTAAAGACAGGGAACAGGCAAGATGCACACCAGAGTTCCCCTGTGAGGATTCAGTAAGATTTTTACAGTGGCTTTGCAACAGAATCACTGAAACTTAGCACTTCTAGCAGAAAAGCAGGTTTCAGCACAGCAAGTAAAACAAGAGGAGGAATGTGCCTGGGCTCTTACCGGGACTGGCTCAGACCCTGTGCCAGACTGCGTTCCCGAATCCTCTTTTTCATCACTTCATTATAATCACCATTTTTGAAAATGGGGTGAGCAAACCAACCTAGAAGAAACTAAGCCAGGAAATAATTAGGGAGAAGGATAAACTATGTATCAAAGCAACAGATTTACCCCTTTCTCCTTCTGCTTTATAGGTAGTACCTGAACGTATATTGAACAGGCACATGAAGACACCCAGGGGTGCCCATACAATGGCAGTAATTTCATAAGTTTTTGTCACTGCAATCACATTTGCCTTGTTTCCGTTGCACACTTGATTAGCCACCAGAAAAGGGTGATATGTTCCCTTGCAGTGATGCCTCTGGCTCACCCTTTTCTTTTAGCAAGATGCCAGCCTGGGTTCTGTGCACCTCCAGCCCCCAGAGAACGGTTGTGTCACCACAAACAAACTCAGGAGCAGCAGGGAGGGCTGTGACCGGTGTCTCTGTACCTGCAAGTATTGTCTGGCAGCGTTGATGTCCTCCTGGCTGTGTGGGTTCCTTGGTTCTGCCCAGTCAGAGTTGATGGTGATGGAGATAATTCCTCCCTGTTTTGCCCGGTAGGTCTCGTTGTAGAGGTGCCAGGCCTCGGCGTGGGCCTTTATCAAGTTGTGCCCCACCGCGTAGGGGGCTCGCCCAGGCCGAACAGAGACACCTGCAGGGAGAGGGGCAGCACAGGCCATGGAGAAGCAGTTCCCAGCTTTCTTTCTCATCAGCTGCTTCCCAGCAGGAAGCTGGGAACACACATGCAAGGACACCCAGAACTGCTTGCTAGTAAATTAACGAACATGCAGCACCTGGTGCCTGAGATTGTGCTTCAGCAGAGAGAGCTGGAGGTGCAGGACCCGGCATCCCTCCTTCCTCCCCCTGCAGTGGGACACAGACTGGCTCAGGAGCTGCCTGTGTGGCACTGCCAGCCCTGGCAACAGGCTGCTGCTGCCAGGGTGGAGAGCAGAAAGCTGTGTGTTGAGGCCAACTCCCATCACTCCCTTTCCCTGAGCCAGCTGAGCTTGACTCTCTTCCAGCCCTAACCTTTCTCCATGATCCCTGGAAATGGTCTGGAAATGGGGTCTGCTCCAGACAGCAAGTGCAACTGGAGGCTGCAGGAGAGGGGTTGGGGATTAGAGGAGTGGAAGGAAGATGGGTCTTGGTGAGGACAGGGAAAGTGAGAGAAGGGCCATTCACCACACCACAGCAGTCCAAACCCCATCCATCCCCACCACATCTGTTTCCTTGCTCTACCTTTGTGTGCCCCTGGCATCCACTCTGCAGCAGCTTAACACAGAGTTGTGCCTACACTGCCATGAAGTCTCTGAGGTCATGCCCAGCAGTCCTACCTGGAGCAGCTGTGCCAACGCCATAGCCAAGATATGCAGTGTTGTAGGGTTCATTGAGGGTTATCCAAAATTTCACTTTATCTCCCAATCTCTGGAAAAGGAGCTCAGCATATTCCTTAAACCTCTGAACTATAGTATCATTCTCCCACCCACCAACATTCTGCAGTGCCTGTGGGAGGTCCCAATGGTAGAGAGTTACCTGTGGAGAAAGACAGCAAGAGAAAGCACTCAACCAGTGACTCTTCTTTAGGAAATAAGGATGGTAACCCAGCCTCATTTATGAACATAAATAAACCATGCTTGGATCTGCAGCTGCCTGTTCCTAATGGTGTTTGAGTTTGTAGTGATCACTCATGCACTCAAATGAAATACCAGTGTTTCAGTTTCTTTAGGATATGGGGAAATGACTCAAACTCTAGGGACTGCCTGATGGTGAAAATGAAGCTTTTACCAACCATCGTCACCTGGTATCACGAACACATCAGTGAAGAACTGTTGTGCCTGCACTGACTCTCAGATGAAATACAGTCCAACAGGACACCCGTTTGGACCAGTCTAGAGGAATGCCATGAAGGCACAAGTTTGCTCAGGTTACATGTGTCTAAGCCTATGGGGACAGATCAGATTAACTCAACAGTTGCAAAAGAGTGATTGATGCAATGGTGAGGTCACTGTCATCAACATTTATGACAAACCATGCTGATCAGTGAAGTTTCTGGACTCCTGGGAAAAGAATATTGCACCAATCCCCAAGAAAGGCAAGAAGGAGGATCCAGGGAACTGTAGGTTGGTCAGCCCCACCTCAGTCTCTGGAAAGAAGGCTGTATAGGTGCTTGTGGAATTCACTTCCAAGCACATAAAGCATGAGTAGGTAATTGGAAACAGCCAACAATAAGGTTACTGTGATCTTCCCAGGTAGTAATTTCTAACACAGCCCTATATTGCCAGTTCATTTTCTTGTGCAAAAAACATATTTCCTTGCAGAACACAATGAAAAACAATTTCTCTGTGAAGGAGTGGGTGGATGGAAACACACACAGAGCATCATACTTGGGTTCTGCTGTTTTTTAGTTACCTGAAAGCTACTGCTTTTAGTTACCTGAGGCTTTATGTTAGCTGCCAGAAGAGCATCAATAAGCCTTTCATAGTAGTTCAGTCCCACTTCATTGATGTATCTGGTGGTTCCATCTGGGAGAACACGGGACCAGGAGACTGAAAAGCGATAGTGAGACACCCTGAGGTTTTTCAGCATTTCCACATCCTCCTCAATCTTGTGGTAGCTGTCACAAGCCACATCTCCAGTGGCATCATTGCTGATTTTCAAGGGAGTGTGAGCATATTTGTCCCAAATGCTAAGTCCCTTCCCATCTGCTCTCCATCCTCCCTCAATCTGTAATTGAAGATGGGGGGAAACTGTTAGTAAAGCCCAAATTCATGTCTTGGCCTAGCAAAGAAGTCTTTGTGGCACCACACAATATTTTGACTTATCATCTTAAGACTAGAAATAGCAATGGTTTTGCTGTTCCAATCTAGTAAGACCTCTTGGGTGTTTAGGCAAGATGTATTAGCGAACCACAGTGTCACAGAACAGGCATTGTTTCGGTTCACCTGCTGCTCCATGTTGGCTGGCTCTTGTGAAGCCCATGCTGCTGTCTCAATTCCTGTGGCATAACCACCCCCTTACATATTTCCAAGTTCCTCACTTTTACAGTGACTGTTAAGCTAACCCTCAATGACAGTAAAACCTATTGTTACAATATCTGTAGGTGTCTCATCCAAAATGAATTAGTTGTCCCCAGATACTTCAAGAGTCCATCTTGGTTTCCTAACCTGATAGGCTGCAGTTGCTACACTCCACCAGAAGTTCTCTGGAAACTCTCCATATAGAAATTCATCTTCCCTTGGCAGTGGGATCCCATTATTGCGGATGACTCCTGCATAATACACAGCAGACCTCTTTGGGGTTCTTGGCCTGCTGGGATTGTCAAAATCAACCTGGTGCAGTCCAAATCTTGGATCATAACCATTCAACCATTCAAAGCTATCCATAAGAGACCAGGGGTTGTATCCTCTCAGATTAACACCATCCAATTTGTAAGCTGAAAGACCAGAAGCAAATGGAAGAGCATCAGTGGTATAATTCACACATTAAATGAACCACAGGGAATTCCCATGCAAGTATAAAGACACTTCTGGATCATAAAGCTGGCACTGGTCAATGAAGATCTTTAAGAGATTCTTCATAGTTAGAGGATACAAAGTACAAACAGCCAAGAAAGGAGATCATAAAAAGAAACACTATGTTTACATTGTATTCAGAATATTTAAAAGACTGATATCAAGCACTTTTAAAAAATACTCTTCAGAGAAGTAAACAGAAATCTAGGAAGGAGACCCACAACATCAACAGAACAAAAGAAAACACTGGTACCTTTTAAAGCTTCATCAATATATGTTTTATAATAAAATATCCTGGCATTGTCATCAACATCAGATTTGGTCTTTCTCCCCACCCCATTCTTTATAATGTATATTGGGGGATTTCCATATTCTTCTTTGATCCAGTTCAGTAGCCTTCTCAGCCCCCAGGCCACGGCGCGGTGCTCAGGAATAGCTGAGGAAGGCCAGGAGTTGTCAACCTTTGTTAAAACTTCTCGGTCATGCTCATAAGAGAAAGGCTTCAAACGGGTTGTTGCATGGGTTACAATTTTGGAAGTGTAGGTGTTGAAGCAGAAAACATCTGCTGTGCCCCTGATGTATTCACGCTCTTCTGCTGTGAAAACCGGTAGGCGAGACGACGGCAGGTTCTGGAGCTCACTCCTGTTCCCAACTTTCCACTTCATGACCTCTGGGTAGTCCCCATTTTTCAAAATGGGGTGCATAAACCACCCCACCAAAAACTGCAGGTATCTGTCTGCAGCTTCGATGTCCCTGGGGTCACTCGGTGTCTTTGGCTCAACCCAGTCGATGTTGGGACACAGGGCAATGACCCCTCCCTGACTCATTCTGTATTTGTCATCGTATGTGTGGTAGACCCTGGCATGAGCTTTCAATAAGATGTGGGCAACCCTGTAGGGAGCACTACCAGGGTCTTTGACATTGGGTGGAAAGGCCCCAGAGCCATAGCCAACCCAGGCAATGACTTGGGGCTCATTGAAGGTAATCCAGAACTTCACCCTGTCCCCAAAGGTCTGGAAACAGAAGTCCGCAAAACTGTCAAACAGGTCAATCAGTGTGTTGCTCTCCCAGCCACCAATGTCCTGGAGAGCTTGTGGCAGGTCCCAGTGGTAGAGAGTGACAATTGGAGTGATGTTGTTTGCAACCAGTCCATCAATGAGACGGTTGTAATAGTCAACTCCATGGCTGTTTATTGAGCTGTTCCTTCCGCTGGGGAAAATTCGAGACCAGGAGAGGGAGAAATGATAGTTCTTCACCCCTAAGGCTCTCAGCAGGTAAATATCTTGCTCCACCTTGTTGTAGCTATCACAAGCTGTATCTCCATTGTCATTATTCTTTATATTTCCTGGGACATGGGTGAAGTTATCCCAAATGCTGGGCCCTTTGCCATCAGCATCCCAGCCTCCCTCTATCTGGTAGGCAGAGGAAGACACACCCCATGAAAAGTCCTCTGGGAATGTCCCATAAAAGTACATGTCCCTTTCAAAGGCTTTTTGAGATGAAAACTTCTGCCAGACAACCTTTGCCCGGGAGGGAACTTCTGATGCTGGCAAATCTGGCAACTTTGATGGTACAGGCAGGTCAAACACCACTGGCGGAGAAAATCTGTCCAAGACTTTGGATGGGAAACCATTTCTTTCAATAACACTAGAATAGAAATAAGCAGATGACTTGGGAGTCCTTGGTCGGTTGCTATCTTCAAAATTCACATGATGCAGCCCAAATTTTAGGCTGTACCCCAATCGGCCTTCAAAGCCATCAACCAGGGATCGGGCAACATACGACCGAACATCAACTGCGTCTAGTTTTACCGCTGTCACAGAAACAGTACAAGACACTGTTACTTGTGTGAACATCTTCAGAACAAAGCACAGCACAACTAAGCATCACAAGAGAAGGTAACATTGTGATAAGCCAAACATCTACCAATGGTCTTTCGGCAAAAAAAACCCATGCAAAATTAAGAGTGTCTGGCAAGAAAAGCAGCCGGTGCTGTAACAGGAGCTGGTCAAATAAAATGCATGAGAAAAGAAACATTAGTCAAGACATATTGGAGTGCAGGACACTTGTGCCACTGGTATCCCTTTTCCCTGAGTTCTTGTTTTTCAAGCACAATTCATCAATTTAGGCATATCGTGCATTTTCAGATTTAACAGTATAGTTAAAATAAAATATTACATGTATTTAGTGCTTGCCTATATTCCCCGAACACAGCATATCCAATATGGGCACAGTCAAGTCCAGCATCCTTCCCCACACTGCCTAAAAAAAGCACTACATCTCCCTCCTTCCAGAGAGGTTCACTTCCGAAATTCAGTCCATCTTCTCTACTTCTGCTGAGCCATAACTGCAATGCCAAATTGTGCTTTCTGTAGCTCTTTTAACACTCCAGTCAGCATGCTGAGAACTAGGTCAAGAAGATCAAATACTGAACACTCATCACCAACCCATTTAATACAGCATAAAATAAAATTTTCCTGACAATTCTGGCTTATGTATCTCAAGAGAATATCAGTAAACTCTTTATTTGAAATCTCAAATCTCTCTACCTGTTCAGAACTTCAGTCTCTAATACTATTTTTATGTCAGGTGATAACAGTTTGCAAAGATACAAGCATACCCTGAACCTTGCTCAAAATGACCGAGATATAAATATCTCCCTCAAAATTCTAACCAGAAGGGGTAAAGGGTGCTGCTAGTTAGAGCTGCTTAGCCAGTTCAGTCCTGATCTACAAGATCTTCACAGGCAAGAGTCTAGTTGCAGACAAATCTTCTGGGGAGCTCCGGTATATAAACACTGGTCTCACAAGGACTGACATTAGGGTGCAGGCTACAATAATCGTGTGTGTAAAAAATCTAATCCCATATGTAAGCAGAATGAAGAGTTCCACATCTGGACACAAGACAGGCTGAAGTATATGAGGTCACACTACATACAGAGCAAGCAGCTGACCTCGTATCACTATGCAAGTGGTGATGTTTTAAAGTTAACCACCATGGAAGGGATAGAATAACTATATTCCATTATCTAAAAATAATAATAATAAAATAAATTAAATTTCTCCATACCTTTTAGAGCCTCATTGATGTACTGGTGGAAATAATCCACTCGCAGAGTGTCGTTAATGAGATCCCCTGTGTCTTCTGTGGGCACACCATTTCCTGCTATGTAAATGGGGATCTTTGTCCCTGTATATTCCTGGGACACAAACTTCAGCAGCCGTCTCAATCCCCAAGGGACCACATGGACCCAAGCAGAGGCAGTCCGTGGCCAAGAAGGGTCTACATGCAAGGAGAAGTTCCCGATGCTCTCATAGCCTGGTGTGCAGGTCCTGTTGGTCACAGCACTGACCAAGTGGGAAGTGTAATGGGAAAGACCAAAAAAATCTGCAGTCCCTTTCACCCAGGATTTCTCCTCTTCTGTAAACAGAGGCAGCTGTGCAATTGTTGTGGAGCACTGCTGGTTTACTTCCTGGATCTGAGCCTTCAGGATATCAGGGTAATCACCATTAACAAATATAGGGTGAGCAAACCAGCCAAGCATGAACTGCAAGTACCTCTCAGATGCCCTCACATCCTCAGAGTTGGTTGGAGTCTTGGGTTCAGCCCAATCTGAGTTCAGAACCAGCCCCACCTTTCCCAGTTGCCGAGAACGGTATTTGTCATTATACAGGTGCCACACCTTGGCGTGAGCCTTGAGAATTGTATGAGCCACCTGGGGGCAGAAAGCAGAGCAATGTGTGTGTCACACTGCTTTGCACAAGAACTCTTAAGCATTGAGAATGTCATCTCCATCCAAAAGAAGAAACCTTGACAGAACAAATAATGATACCCTAAGAGTGCAGTAGGTTTTGGAATAAGCAGAAGAACCTGGCTACCCATCAACACCAGCTTTCAGAACAGAAAAATAAAAGCATCTAGCACCCCTTACATAACCCATTTTTTGCAAGTATGATAAATCCAAAAAGCAAATACTTGTCTCAGAGGCCACGTCAGGCTTGAACATAGTTAAAGTACACAACCATCACAGGAAAACAGAACAATGGCAGCTGCAGAATCCTAGTTATTCCTGTGTACCTACCTTATAAGATGCTACTCCTGGGTCAGTGATTCCTGGAGGATGCTCTCCAGTGCCATAGCCAGCATAGCTGATAACCCAAGGCTCATGGAATGTAATCCAGAACTTGACACGATCCCCAAAAGTGGAAAAGCAAAAGTCTGCATAGTTGACAAAAGCATCTATGATAGTGTCATTCTGCCAGCCACCAAGAACCTGAAGAGCTTGCGGGAGGTCCCAGTGGAACAGAGTCACCATGGGCTCAATGTTAAGGTCTAGCAATTGGTTAATTAATTGGTTGTAATAAGCAACACCCTTGAAGTTGATGGTCTCGTTGGTGCCAGTAGGAAAAATTCTAGGCCAGGATAATGAAAATTTGTACAGTTGGGGATTAAGACCCCTAAGTAGGTAAATGTCATAGCTGGTTTTATAGTAGCTGTCACATGCCACATCTGCTGTTTGGTTCATGTGGACATGACCTGCATGCCCAAAGTGATCCCAGATGCTCTCTCCTTTCCCATCCTCTGCCCAAGCTCCTTCAATGTTAAAGGCACCTGTGGATATGCCCCAGAGGAAACCACTTGGGAAAACATCTTGCAGGAAATAATCCCTCTCCAGTTCAGATTGTTTAGCAAACATTTCCCAAACTGTTTGATAGGAGGAGCGAGGGGCAGGAACAGCATCTGGGTTCTCCTGTAGAGTATTTGTTTTGCTGGAAATAGAACAAAAAGAAGTTGAAATATCCAAGGTGGGTACCAGTGCCAAAGAACTTGCCAACCTGGGGAATAAAAGAACTGTTTGCTTCCCATTCCACTCACATAAGCCACTTAGGGTATAGTTCCTTTGTCACCTTAATGATCCAGCCTGCTGCCATCCAGCTAGCAGATGAAGGTGGAGTACACAGAGCTAACTGCACATGGAACTGAAGGTGGAATTTGGGCTACAAAGGATGTGAGACTGGAAGAGATTACATTGCCTGTAATAGTAGGACAGAAGATGGCCCATAATAACAAGTGGCTGGGCTCAGCAGAAAGGCACCCCTTTCCAGTCCTTTCAGCAACTAACAGCAGACTTCACCACTAAAACCACCTGTGTCTGCCCCCACAGAGGTTTCTAGAGGACACCATTTTGTTACAGTAACCGATTTAAGGGGCAAAAGCTGTACCTTAAAACATGAGGTGATGAGAAGTCCAAGAACTCATTAACATCATATCCAATCATACGTGTCTCTTCTTTATTAATAGCTGAAAACAAACAAATGGGAAGTGATGGACTTAGTCACAACTTAGATGATATGACACTACTTGTACATATAATTACACCTTTAGAAACAAGGTGCTTTTCATATTTTTCTCAGATCAAATCTGTTGATTTTCATTAGATATTTACAATTCCATGTTATGAAATTATCACAGAATCATAGAATCATTTAGGTCAGAAAAGACCATTAAGATCATCAAGTCCAACAGTAAAACTCACACTGCCAAGTCAATCACTAAACCATTTCTTTAAGTGCCACATCTACAGAACTCTTAAATTCCTCCAGGGGTAATGACTCTATCATCTCCCTGAGCAGCCTGTTCCAGTGCCTGACATCCCTTTCAGTAAAGAAATTTTTCCTAACATCCAATCTGAACCTCCCCTAGAGCAACTTGAGCCTGACAAAAATGACTGAAAGTTTTGGGAAAGATTTCCTGCTTCCCCTCCCTCAACACTCACCATCTATCCTTAACTTTCCAAGGCAGCTATGAAAGAAACCATAAAGTTATTTCATCTAATAGTAGCAGCCTGGACTCGACTATTTTGAATTTCCTCTATAATTTGCCATGCAGAGCTTAGCTAAAAAAAAGCTCTCCTCCTTCTTGAAACATGTGACTCACCAGTGACAATGGCAGCTGCTGGTGTGACAAGATTCGCTTCCTTGGAACCACAATCAAGTAACTTTAAACTGAAAATCAAGATCTCTATGTTCTTCCAGACATTCTGCAAAACCAGAAGTCAGAGACTTGCATGAAAAGAAACATCAGCCAGCTAGGAAAACCATGCTCTTGGCATCTGTTGCTTTTAACACAGAATAAGGAATACCTAGAACACTGAGAATTGTTGATAAAGTTATTCAAAGTTAAATTCATAAATCAACAGAGTAAGCATTAAATACCACCCACTATTTTTCTCTGATCCAAAAAAAAAAGCCCAATGCAACTTAAAGCACAAAACTTCAAAACCTTCAGTGTTCAACTCGTCATTGAAAAGGCACAAGGAACTATGTCCTTTTTTGAGAGCTTGTTTGGTAAGAATCTGTTGCACTAATGGTCCATTCCAGATTTTTTGAGTAACCTCAGCATGTTGGGACCCTAAAGAGAATGAGCCACAAGGATAGCTCTTCACTCTGCTACCTAGTTGCTAGATAACTCTCATCTTCAGGATTTTAAGAAAGCAGTTCACTACCAGTTGCAGTTGCAGAACCCATGCTGGAATAAAGCAGTATCTTAGTGCACAAATGTTAACCTAACAGCTTCTCAAGCACTTAAGATGCAAGAGATTTTTCAGTACTGGACAAAAGAAAGAATTATGCCATTCCAGTTGTTGATGAATCAATCATGAGCACTGACCAAGATGATCCTTTCCAGCACTTTCAAACACCTGTTTCAAAGTCAGAATAACAACAGAGAAATAAGTGAGCACTATGCAGCTGTTTCCTAGTGTAGGGGTTGTCTGAGCTCTCAAAGCAAATCAGAACTATTTAGACATGCATCAAGAAACATGGAATTCCCCCTTCTACTTATGGTCTGTTGCCTGATACTGTAATTTCAACACTGTGCATCATGTTACCTGGAATTCATTCAATTTCTTGTAGAAATCTGTTTCATTTCCACAAGAGTACTGAAGGCTGAGAGACAGAAAGTCTACTGAATCCTGGAAAAAAAAGGAGAAAAGAATAATCCTAGAGTAAAATGTATTTTTTGCAGGTATTACATTAAAAATTCTTTAAAATCATTAAATGCTTGACAAGGATACATTGCTGGAGTTAGAAGCCATATGACCACATGGACACCCTGGACAATATCACAGAATGTTGATATATATATATAAATATATATAGATATATATAAAATTAGTACAAACTGGATACTGTATGGGAAGATTCAGTTTCAATCTCTCCTTCTAAACAAAGTAAAACTTAAACAGTTAAAATAAATCCTAGGTGTATTTTATACATTTAATATTCATGATTTACATTTGACTTTTTTATTAGTAAGAGTGCCTATGATTAATCAGACAGAGAAACCTTTGCAACCATATGGCTTAGGCAGGCATTTTCAATAAACCTTTGGGGAAAGTCCATTTCAAAAATCTTTAATCAATCTGAACTACAAGTATTACCCCACTAGAAGTCAAGGGAATAAACCATATGCTTTTATTAAACCAGCTGATAAAGCTGGAAAAAAACTGATAAGCTTTCAGTTTATTTTTCAGTCCAAGGTTTTCTTCTAGTTTAGTCAGTTCATCTAATACCATATCTTTCCTCTCCCTACAAACCACACCTTGCTTTTATCCTTGAAATGTCATGCCTACAACACTGCTTAATCCATTATTTAAGTTTGAAGGATTCTGAATACAAGAAAAAACCTGCATTTATTCACTGCACCCTGCATCAACATCCTCTATATGATGACAGCTACTAACAGAGAGCTTGGTCTTTACAGAAATGGTGTCATTGTCTTTGTAGAAATTACGTTTTCCTCATGTGCCATCCCTGTGCAACTTTTAGCACAGCTCAGTCTGTGTTTTAACATAATAAGCAGATTTTTTAAATACCAGTTACTTAAAGTATCTGTTTCTTTGGTGGTGCATTAAGTAGACTTGCAAAGGAAATTACAATGAGTGCACTTTTTGCAGACACCTTATTATCTAAGCAAGTGTATTGCTAGAATCACCAATTATGAGAGCAAATATATTGCCATATATCTTGGCCAGTGCTTTCTAGCCAAGGAAGGATGCTGAAGTAATTTTTAAAATCAGCAAGCTTCCCATAATCAGACTAATCAAATGAGAAAAATGTATCGAACTGGTCAGTTGGTTAACTTGCTAAAATGTTATTTAACTTGTAACAAGTCACTTGATCCCATACATAAAAATCAAGTTAAATTGAATAACATTAATATGATTTTGGAAATCATTTATATTAAGGTGTTACCTGAAGAAAAACTGAAAGCAATTCTGATGACTCACTGTCCAAGACCTGACCCATTCCTAAAGCAATGGACAGCTTTCCACCTTGAAAAGAGAAGAGGCAGCCTCTTGGTAGAACATTAAGGACAAATTAAAAAGTGATTTTATGTTAAAGACAAATCAAAAAGTTCCATTATTTTAAAATCAGTTGGAAATTTTTGAAGATGCGGAACATTAGACAGTGTCCTCAGTAGCTGAATTCAGAATACCCACTATGATTTCATTGGAGAGATGAAGAAGGTAGAAATTCAAAGGAAGAATTCAAGGAGTCTTTGTCAATACATCTTGTCATCATGACTGCTCACACACATCTTAGCACCATTCCTAGCAGGCAGGTGGATCAGAATGTCCAGTGGCATAAATGTAAGTAATAGCTCTAATTTTCATGCCTTTGTGGTGGTTCTACAGTGGTTAATTTTAAAAACCGTTCTGTGCTGGATGCTGCTGAGATCCTGGGATGCTGAGAACTTTTGGGGATAGGCGAGGAGAGAAGGAAGCTGGGCATCTTCTAGGGGCTATCACCAGACAGTGTGAACTGCACTGCTAAGTATTCCTGACAAAAACAAGAGTTCAAAATAAATAAGTTAATTTAAAATTTGAAATAAAAAAGGTTACTCAGAAAGCTCTACTGGTTGTCTGCCTGGGACAGAAAAACTCCAAGCCCAAAGAAGACAGATGCAAGAGGACAGCTGCTTAGAAAATCTCAGGTACCCATCATAGAAGTGAAACTCTCCTGCTCTGTGTAATACAGGTAGAGTTAAGATTTAATTACTTTAAAATCCCAGTGTCTGCAATGAGGAAAGTCAAACCAAGGACACTGCAGACACAGAAAAAAACAGAACAAGACTGGATCAGAGTAATTTTAATTTGTACCTGATGGAGATAATTAAATTTCATTTTATACTAATAAAGACCTTGTTTCGTGTTGCTTTAACTATTTTAATTAACTTTTTTAAGTAAAATAATTTCCTTTTGATTAAATGGGAAATGTGACTTTAAACTATGATCAGGTTTGTTTAAGTAGATTTTTTCAATACATTTACTAAGATTTCCACCTTTTGGCTGGAGACCTGAGAGTTGAATTTGACCTTCAGCTAGAGCTAGCTCTGGACCTCTAAAGCTGTATTTCTTGGGAATACATCATGCCTTAATGAAAAAGCCCTCACCCATCACATGTAAGAGATCACAGCACAGCCCCTGACTGATGGCACAGTCTTCCTCTCCTCACTGAAGCAGCAGCAATTGCAATCCCAGTTTTCAATGACGTTGAAATAAGTATTAAGGCTTTAAAAAAAAGATAACTGGGCAGGAATCAGTCTTCCTATGTCTCAGTCCCACTTTTATTATACAAATTTAAAGTTTGGTATATGAACAGTATGAAGCTACAGTTCATTGGGGGCATCTGCTGGTCTTTAGATTAAGAGTACATGGACAACACCCCTTTGAAAAAAAGCAGATAAAACTATCATAATGCTGGAAGAACTGGTTTCTGCTGCTCAAATTAATTTATCTATTTAATACTTCCCTGAGAGCACTGAGAGCACATTCCCACAGGGATTGCATGTAGCAGTTGTAATTTAATTCCATCACAAAGTATCTGTGAAAACACCCCACAAAAAAAAATCCCTCTCCCCGTTCTCCTTACCTGCTGGTGAGTATTTCCCATGGTAGAGGGTGTAAGCTCTTTCATGAGCAGCAGCCAGGGCCTGGGCTTGGTATAGGGGGTGATGGTAAGGCAGGCTGCTAAGGACCTCTGGCAGGTGGCTGAAGGTGAGCCACACATCAACCAGGTCTCCAAACGCACGGAAGCTGAACTCTGCATATTCCACAAACAGGTCCACGAAAGACTTGGCTTTCCTACCCACCAGCTGCGCGGCCACGGCGCCAGGGACACGCTGCTGATGCAGAACTACCACTGGCCTGAGGTCTGCAGCAACCAGGGTCTTGAGCAGCTCCTGGTAACACTGCACTTGAGCTTCATCCGGCTTCCTGGCATCCCCTGTTGGCAGAACGTGTCCCCAAGGCAGGAAGACTTTGTAGTGTGTCACCCCGTTCTCACGGAGCTGGGAGAAGTAGTGGGGCAGCTCAAGAGCTACAAGATCCTGTTGGCACAGATAGTCATGGGCTTCAGCCACTGCAGGGCTCTGATCTTCCCTTGTTAGAACTTGGTTCTGCAGATGCAGCCTGTTTACTGACTTGCTGGGTAGAGGTCCAGCAATGGCAATAAAATTCTGAGCAAATTCCCTGTCTATCCCAAGGCTGGGAGAGACAAACAGGAAGAAGACAACTGTCCTACAAATCAGCTCCATTTCTGCCCCCTCTTCAGAAACATTCCCTGCTACTTATACTACAGTAGAAGTAATATTTAACTGAGACTATCTACTAGACAGATAAAGGTGCCCAGAACTAGCTGGCACTAGAATGATAACAAATCAGGCCTTTTGTTAAATAGATGAGCAAACAAATAGACAAATACAAAAAACAGTCAAACAATTGGTTGGGGAAAGGCCATGTGGAAATGTTTTCCAAGGTGCTCAAGTTCCCCTTTATGCTTGAACATCAGTTGACAGTTACTGATACTGCCTCCATTTCCGAGGAAGGTAAAATCCATGGACAATGCTTTTCATCTCCTCTTGGCCTTTCTTGGCTTAAAAGGAACCCCAGCCCAGCTCTGGATGCAGAAAAGAACAAGAGCAGAGCTAGGTGGGTGCCAGCACAGCTCAGGGTGTGCAGGAGAGCAAAAGGCACCATTGTGCTTTAATTCTGGGGTGCATGAAGGAAATCTGACATGTGGCATTTTACCCACTTGGAGAAGTTGCTGTTACATTCATTCAGGCAGCAGCAGGAACGTACGTCCTCATGCTCAGTAACATAAAGAATTTGAATAACATTTTTATTGCTTTCCAAAGTACTCCTTCCCTTAGCCTTGAAAACACCCTGAACTCTCAGCAAGGTGGACACATAGAGATCACCTACCTGAACTGCCACAGGGAAAAAGTAATTCAACTTCTCTACATTCAAATACACCAAAACTGAGGAGGTGAGAATATTTGCTGCCTAAATATAGAACATGTGTAAATCAACTAAACACAAAATCCTACATAACTATTGAAAAGTCAGTTTCAACTCAGAGTTTATTCCCTTTAATAACCAGCTTTTTTGTCTATATCATATTTGGAGTAATCTGGGCAAAAGTTATTACTCTGTCAGGCAATATAATCTTTAAATTATAATAAAAAACATCTCTCAACATTTGCTGTTACTCAAATAGCCAATCTTAAAGCTTACACAGTGATTGTAATTTATGTACTTTGACCCTTTTGATTCCCATGTCACTTTTTTTAAGAAGCCTTGAAAAGCTTGCTGAAACATCATGCTGAACAATGCACTCCTCTTTTTTTTTTTCTTCTTTTCTTTTCCCCCCTAAGTTTGAATAAAAATTTTGAATAGGAATTTTACAGCACCACCTGCTGCTTTTTTTCAGTAGAGCAGTATTAAAGCAAATGTTTCTTAGGTGCTGGTTTCAGGCTGACAATTAGTCAGATATTTTTAACTCTCAACAGATTATTTTATAATCTCATGGCATACAACAAATAACTGAGAACAATAGAAAACTAAGTAATTTTTTCTTACAGAAAAAATCTACAAACAAGTTTACAAATATAGTCTTAAAAATCCCTCACAAATGATGGCAGTTTTCAATTCACTTACAAGTAAAGACATGTCACCAGGATGGGGGTTTCTGACCTCCTGACTTAAAAGCCTTGCTTTGGGCTTGGCTATTTTCAATTTTCTATTTTACATATACAACAGGAGCATACACCTCCTTAGTCCATCTAAAAAGAAAGAGAAGCAGTCAGAGTTTCTCATGATCCATTACTAGAAGCTAGAAAAACTAACATCTAGGAAATTTGATGTTTCTTAAGACATCAAAATATTTAGATCACTATTTTTTCAGCCTCAAAACACAAGCATAGAAAGTAACAATCCCACATATAAGGGACAACAAACTCACCCCCAGACATCTCCAGATACGTAATCTTTTATTTATGTTAATAAGAAAAAACAGTAAAAACTTATAGCATAAGAAGTCTACTAAATGTAATAGAAGAACAATGCAAAATTCCTCTCATTTAAAACAGAAGCATCTACAGAGTTTGATACTGAAAAGAACTACTGAATTATTCTCTTCTGCATCAGGATGATGGCACTGAAACCCAGAATTAGTAATGGAACTAATATAGTTATGTCGTTTCTGTAAAAATGCTCCAGGTATGCCCAGTGTAAATGAGCAATCATGCATTACTAACCACACATTGGTGCATTCCACAGTAAAGGATTCATAGGAGTTTAAGATGTTAGCTGTGCAGCAGCCTCTGCAAGAAAAGAATGCACTTTCCAACATGTAGGTAGTTAGCCCTACTGTCCATTTCTCAGCCCCTAGTCTTCCAGCAGATAGTTTGGGTTGACAACCAGGTATGGATCTTCATCAAAAGTCTCCTCTTCTCTGGATCCTTTCAGTCCTGACTGGGACAGTTCTATCAGAATGTGGTCCTGCAATACACAAAAAATTTGTATTCAAACAAGAACAGAAAGGTTTGCTTGCGCTTTTTGAAAGGCATCTCTTGTTTATGCTGGTAACACATCTTATTGATGAATTATTTAACCCTTTTAATTGTCAACTCCCTCTTTACCAGCTTCCTAATCTTAACAGTTACTTTCAATGGAAATCTCTTACATGTTGCATGCTTTCTAGGAACACTTCAATTCAATGGAAATCTCTTACATGTTGCATGCTTTTTAGGAACACTAGTGGGTTTGTATCTTTAAAAGTAAGAAGTATATTTTCGTACTGCCCTAATGCCCCCATGACTTAAAACTACCCATTGAACAGAGCATTTTTTGTATTTCTGTAACTTCATGTTTAACTAACACTACAGAAATACAGAAAACAAATGTTTATAGGGGCACAATAGGGCACTCTGAACTTTTACTCATACATATCTCTGCTTCAGTGTCTTCTCTACAGCGAGTTTTAAAAAAAAGAAGGCTTTTATACTCCATCAATCAGTAACATGAAAGCACAAAACATATTTCTCAGATTAGGAATGTATCTATTAAAAATTAATCATTGCACTATATAAGTTAAAACCTTTTTCACTCTCCACACATCTCTATACATACATAATGTGTAAGTCGGTGAATGACTCGCTCGATGATCTTCTTTTTATTTATTAGTTCTTCTTCAGATTCTATTTCAGATTCAATTTCTTTTAAATACCAATTAATAAGTTCACTCTTTTTTAATGACGAATCATCCTCTTCTGCAAAGAAAATAAATTGCACAAAGAGTAAGATATAATTCAAACTGTTAAAGAATGTGTATGCTAACATTTACAATGCTGAGGAGAGATGCTTTTTAAGATGTTTAAGACACATAATCCTATTTCTTAAATCATGTTTTGTACAGGATACATGACGTATCACAGTTCAACTGGAGATACTCAGATTAAGAATGAAGCTTTAAGTTCTACATATACAAGCATCTCACAAATTAAATGAGCAGCCTAGCAACCACATCAGCCTTCAGCTTCATGAAAAAGCTTACAACTTTCCTCTAAGTAAGGGAAAAATAACCCTACTGTCAAAGAAGTCATCTTTCTACATGTACTGGACATTTTGAACAGATACTGCCATCTTCACACCCTTCCAAAAGCTCTGTAGCATTAATGTATGCTATGAGACAACTGCTGCATTTCATGACAGGAGTAGTCTCCTTGCAACTGAAATGTTTCATCTCCCCAAGAAATGATGCAACCATTTGGCAGATACTGGTTATGTATAATCTTTAGCCTGGGGTTGCTGGCACACATTCAAGCTACGCTGCCACAGCTTCATGGCTGCTGACTGTTCCAGCTAGGTCACACCAGCATATGCTACAAATCCTTTTCTGGAGATGCTCTGTTGACATGTTCCTTGATTTACCAGGCTTCGACAAATTACTAAAATACAAGCACTAGAAAGTTCAAGTCACATTTGTATCATTAGATGTACTGCAGCCACATGGGTACTGGTTCACACTTGACCTAACAAGCTGAGATAATCCCAGTGCAACAGCATGACATGCAGTAACAGTTGCTTCCTGAACTCAGTCTGCTGTCTTTTTAAGAAACAAATTCTTACCTTCCTCTGCTTTCCTGAGGTGCAGCACCAGGAGATTAGAAATTCGTCGATATTCAGAGAAGCCCAATCTAAGAGAAGCTCTGGGTGCAGCATCCTTGTTCATGTCCTCAGAATGGCCATTGATCCCGTTCACAAGACCATTGACCCCAGCTGGAGCTTCTGCCTCACCTGTTGGGGCACATGCCCAGGTTTAAATCTGTAACACCTTTTAATACTCTGAGCCACTGAAAAGTGTTGTATTGACCAAAGGGGTGAGTGAACCCACAAGGAGACTGAAGTAAGAGAGTTAACAGGAGTCGAGATTCCTAGACCTTATTAAATGAGAAACAGGTGAGAAATTGAAGAGAAGCATATACTCAAACAAGGTGAGCTGGAAAGGTGGGAAGTACTTTCCCCTTTGAAGAAATTCACAAGTAATTTACCATTAACTCCATCTTGGTCCTCTTGATCCTCCATCTGCTGTTCATCATCTTGGTCTAAATTGATGTCAGGAGTCTCAACTCTAATGATGGACTTATTTAAAAGCCTGAAAGCTTCCTTCACATGTTTCGGATGAACCTGGGAAAGATTTGAAAAAGTAAGTATTTAATAGGCCTGGTCATTTTTCTCCTGTTAAAAGCTTTTTTTCCTAATAGCTCCAGAAACTCACCTCTGACTCTAGGTCTTTCTACCCATCTCACCTGATTAGTCCTAAGCAGTTATGACTCTGCAAGTCAAATTATGTCTCACTACAAGTATTCAGAGTTCACACAAGGTTATGGAGGGAATAAGCAGTCTGAAGGATCTTTCAAGCTTAAGCAATCATGTGGAGTCAAGAGAATTTTTACTTAAGCCAAGAACATTTTGAAGATCAGTAGAGCAAGAACAGAAACAATATTTTATAAAAAAAAAAAAATCAGATTAATGAGACTGTCCTCTGGAATTGAAAAGCAAAAACTAGAAAAACCTTCTCTAGCTATCTAAAAGCTCTTTCTTTTTAAGTTGAATTTCATTAAAAAGAACCCAACGGGTGCCCTCACACAACCAGCGAGCAAATTTTCTGTCACTGCACGTGTCACATAGCCCCTAATCAACATTTTAAAAGGCCTGCAGAGTTTTAAAGCAGGGACTAGATGGATAGTAGTCATACTACAGTTAATAGCAGTAACAAATCATACATTTCAACCCTGGTTGATGTGAGGAGGAGCTCAGATCACAAATGCAGGTACTCTTAGGGAGGCTCACATACTTGGATGACCTTTGGCTTTTTAGACTGCAGATGGAAGAGAGCTGTGAGAGATTATAAACTACTCAAGACTAAGAGAGACACTACCAACTGCTCTGGCTGATGCTGACAGATGACTGTTCTACGTGCTTGTCATAACTTGACAAGAAACAGGCTGAGTGATACAACTGTAATGAAAAAACATGCACATCCTCAGTTTGGACCAGCTGTGCTCCACTCTACAAGACATACCTTAAAAACAGTATTTCTGGCACACAAATTCAGACCAAGTATGGCCACATCACAACTGCAAACATGACCCCAGCTCTTCTTCCTCTTCACTCACCGGATTTAAACACGTACAATGCCATAGCCAAACAGCAAAGCCAGAACTCCCACAACCTTTACACAACCTTTACACAAGCTTCCAGCCAGAGACTGATACCTCATCACAGCAGTGCATGCGGGCCATGGCTTCTGACAGCCGAATCATGCTTTCCAGCTGCCGCACCGTGATCCTCCAGGAGGACTTTGCCACTCCAGAGCCATCCCGCTGCCGCAGTCGTTTGTACTGCTCCACGATGAAGTCCTCGGACTCCTTGGATATCTTTGTGACATAAGACAGTATGACAGTTTGCCACATTAAAGAGTATTAAAGTTGATTCTTCTTGCAGTAGATTTGCAGTTCCCAGTTCTACGTACTAGCTGCTGCTTTTCTCTGAAATATTCTATGCTGTTCACATACTGAATATCACAAACCTGTTATGTTAAAATTGTATTGTGATAATGATTACAGTAACAACAATATTACAATAAGTACATTGACCCATCAACAATTCTACAACAGACTTTTGATCATTGCTATTTTTCTGTTCCACCATCTTCCTTCCTGGCATAACTCATGTCAATCTCTACTAGATAGCTCCATGTTTATTTATCTTTCATTCTGCATGCAAACACACACACAAGCATACACTCCATGTACTAACACTGACTACACAGCTTTGTATATACACTTTTTAGCCTGAGTCTATCTGTACACACACAAATCCAGTTGGAAAACAAACTCCCTACCACATGGAAATGAAATGGGAGTTTTCAAGACTCTAAGGGAGGGCATCATTTCGTTCTCTTTAGAAGAATTGCATTAGAAAAACCACACACACAGCCATGCAAGCTGCTGTTTGGATGGAACACAAAAATTTGTACTTGGAGCAGTTTCCCATGTTCTGTATTTTACCACAAAGAGGGTAAAGAAATATCAAGGAACAATACTCTTTTAAAAGAAAGACAAACAAGCAGTTTGATTAAGCAGTGAGTCAATAAAATACAAAAAATCCCTGCAGCAGTCATGTTGAATAACCCATGCCCTTGAGGTATGAGAGAGCTATGAAACAACCCCTCAAATGTTCTAGACAGAGGTTAAGAACTGCCACCAAAGCAGTTGAAGACTATGGATTGTAACAGTATCAACTGGGTGCCTGGGATTCTGGAGTTAAAAAAAAAAAGAACATAGCTCCAAAACGTGCTGTTTCTAGGTAGTAACTGAGTTTACAGCTCCCTTCTTGAGAGAACACTACACTAATTGTCCTTCATGGAAATAAAGCCTGCTAAAGAGCGCCTGCTCCTTTGGACCTCCTCATACAGAACAACTTATCCAGGAAAGCAGAATTACCTTTGGTTTAAACTGTCTTGCAAACAGCAGATACCTCCTGATGTCATCTAATGAATAAACACGATCAACAGATTCTTCTGCTCTGGAGTGCAGATCCACTATGCGTCGAGCAATGGCATAATCTGTAACCTGGGATATTATTGCTCTGTCACATCACTTGCAAAACAGCCAAATATATTTTAAAAACCCCCAACAAACAGCTATATTATTCTTCCCATTCCTCACTTGCACTCCTCATGGCAGAGCTGAACTATCCAGAAGCCAGACTCTCTGCCAAGAAGATCCAGCAGAATGCCCTGGAAGTCTTTTAATATAATGAAACACCACAGAGAAGGCATAAAGGCAGTTTCAGGATTTATAATGTCTTGGAACTCTCCTGGGTTACAAGTTAGCCATAGAACAGACAGAAAGCAACACTGCAGCATGGGAACTGCTTTCCTCCTTTTCAGCCTACTCTGTCTCTTTCATCAGTCTCTTCTCAATTGGATAATGACTCTGAGCAGAACAGTGGAGAGAACAGCACTGAGCCAACATTAATCTCTGTATCTCATGTGTTCCCAAGGCAAATGCCACACAGACAGGTAGTAGCAGTCTTAGCCTCAGTGACCAGCAATTTGTAAAAATGACTAATGGTGTCAAGTGCGCAGGTCAAATCCCTACAAGATGAAAAGGCAGAATCCTTGTATTCAGCAGAGCATGTTCAAATTTGTACTACCAGCTTTTAACTCTGCAGACAGAGAAGAAAAGCAGAAGCAAGCCACTCTCATGAGATCTGCTTCACCTAAACTTGAAGGGGGCCACCGAGGTCAGAGGACCTGAACACATGATGTATGAGGAGAGGCTGCAGTAGCTGGGTCTGTTCAGCTTGAAAAAGAAAGTAAGTGCCTCATGGGCAAGTAGAAATGTGATGGAGCCAGATTGCTCTTAGAAGTGCAGATTGAGAGGAGGCAACCAACACAAAGTGAACCCTAGGAAATCCTGATTGGATATAAAAGTTGTTGTTATTACTTTTCAAACACATGATTGTCAAACATCGCAGTAGGGACCTAGAGAGGTTGCAAAATCTCCATTCTTGGAGATACTGAAAACTCACCAGGTCAAGGCCTTAGCAACCTGTCCTCAGTGACCTCTTTTGAGCATGAGGTTAGACTAGGACCTCCAGAGGTCTTTTCTCTGACATAAATTACTCTACAGTTCCTTAAAATTACCTCATTGCATTCATCCACAAGGATGAAGAAGAGATCAAAGCGAGACATGATGGGAGCTGACAGGTTTATATTCTGTTTCAGTGACTTGGATCTGTCATAGCGTCCACCAACTGGGTTTGCTGCAGCCAGAATGGAGGTCCTGGCATTCAGGGTAGCCTGACAATGGAGAAAAAAAATAAATTAAGAAAAAAAAAAGAAGAATTTTAACTGTGACCACTTGCTAAACCAACTCATCGCTATTTGAATGGGCCAGTGTAACACCTTTTAGATGGAGTTTCAGTGAAGGCATTACAATTGCTTCTCAAAAGAACCCAAACTCTTCTACCCAACCCTTTCTAACCAGCTCTCCACCTCAAGACACAGCTTGATGAATCAATATTTTTTTAACAGTCACACTCTTGCCAAAAATACTGAAACAAGCTCTTAAAAATGTTTTAACAGTGCAAATACACACTCTACTTCTACAAATACACACAAATCTATACTCTCCTCCGAGGTTACATCAAGGTTAGATTTTCCTATTTTCTGTTTCCTGTCCATTACTCTCTCTTCTTCTATTTTCAGTAACGTTTCTCATCTTTTTTGGGTATGTGGCACAGAAACTCTGCAGGCAAGTGATCTCTGTCCTGCCACAGTGGCAGACAGCTGCAGAGCTAACATGAAAATCTGACAGATAGACACAAGCCTGGGACATGTAAGAAAAAGTCAGGCAATCCTACAGACTACCCAACAAGGGGAGTAGCAGAAGTTACCTTTACTCCTGCTTTAGTAATGGATATAGTCTGCTGCTCCATGGCCTCATGAATGGCTACTTGGTCCCGCACATCCATTTTGTCAAATTCATCAATGCAACAAACCCCCTGCAGCAGAAGAATAAAAAACAGTCACGCAAATTCAATCACCATTGGAAAAAAAAAATAAATGCATCATTTAGACAGTTTGGGGCTCCTTGTCACTAATCAAAACCATTCCAGGGGTGCAGGAACCTCTCTAGTTCCTGGACTCACATTATCTGCCAGCATCAGTGCTCCAGCTTCAATGACAAATTCATGAGACTCTTCATCTTTCACAACAGCTGCTGTCAGACCAGCAGCACTGGAGGCTTTTCCACTGGTGTACACAGCACGAGGACTGAACTCATCCACATGCCTGTGGAGACAAGTAACAGTGAAGGATGAACTTAAGAAGTGAGATTAAAACCTGCAGAAACAAGGTAACTGTGCTGCAGTGCTGCTTCCAACCTCCCGGGCTAGGACTTGCTCCTTCCTTCAGGAAGCAATTAATATTTAGGTAGGTCCTCTCACCTCTAACAATGTTTGAGCAAGCTTTGGAAATTAATCTTTACCTAACTGCAGTCTATCACAGGTCTGTACATCAGCAGAAAAAGCAATCCAGACCTCCTCCCACAAGTCTTCTGCTGACTTCACAAGCTAAGACAGCTCCTTACAGGTCAGGTAAATGGCAGCACGAGGGAATAAATGGCTCCCTAGCAGGAGGCAACCAAGGCAGCCCTTGTGGTGCCTCTGCATTTCTGAGCTGCAGTGTATGCTGCAAGGACCTCAGCTTCATGGAGAACAAGGCAAATGAACAGCATGACAAAATAAAACCATATTAAATAGAATTTGCAGTAAAAAAAGCATTATCATAAAAGAAGTACCACCAAAAAAAATTTATTTAATAATTATTGACTGATTATTATTATTATTATAGACTGATTGTTGTCTATCTGTCCAAAGTATCTAAGCTAAAAACAGGGGGAAGGAAATAATTATTTAATCTCTCTGATATTTTAAGATGTGCAATAGATGTTTTATTTTTAATATTCAATGTCTTTTGAAAATATTTGTAAATTCGTGTTTTCATAAGTACCTAAAGAACAAAAAAATTCATTCTTTGTCATTACCACAGGGGCTTGAGTTTGCTTCAGCCTAGTTCAAATACTTCAACATTTACACAATTCCTAGAAAATATTCTTAAATATTTTACTTCCCTTTCCTCTGTTTAACACAGAAAAGACACAGTATACATTTATAACTCTACTCACCCTGGACAATATTTAAATACTGAGTTTTAATGAGATACTTACTTTAGAAATTGACTCTTAGCTGTACTTGGATCACCAACAACACAAACATTGATGTCCCCACGCAGTGAAGTGCCTTCTGAAGTGGTCTTAGGAACTCCTCCAAAAAGCATCAGCAGGACCCCACGTTTCACTTCATCATTACCTGTCCCAGAAAAGACACTCAACTAAAAATCTGAAGAAAACACCACATTTTTCCTTTATAAAACAAAAAATTTAGCCCATTAGAATTTTAGAGCATTTGGGCACATCTGCTTAAAATGTACCTATTTGCTAAATTTACCCACTAAAATTGCATTTAGGTGCTTGATACAGTTTTAGGGAAAAACAACTCAGAAAGTGGATGAACTCCTTTATGCTACAGTGGCTCAGAATACGAACCAAATTCAACTGATCAGACTTCTTAGACATAACCAAACTAAGTCCTCAAACTATCTCTGAGCCAGAAACTACTGCAAAAAATACACCTGCATGCACAACAGCATTAAAATATCTTGAACCCTTAAATCTTTCAAAGGAAGCCCATATAAAATACAGCTTATCTCCAACTGTCACATGTGGGCTTTAGCAGACCACCCAGCAGCAAAACCAACCATTTTGACAAGTCTTACAGGCCTTAATGATTAAACACTGCCAGTACTTAGGAATATTCTCCTTTTCTGGTATAACCAGTCGTGGAGGGGAGAGTTTGTGGTAGTTGGCATAAGGCTTTCAAGCCTTTCCAAATTGGCACTACACAAACAGCAAAAAGAATTAATGTTTTCACAAGTGAAATCTTCCCACTCTGAGGCAACAACTGGACTCTTACCATGGATGGTGGGGAAGAGGCTGGTGCACAGATTATGGTAAAGGTTCTTATCTTGGCTCATTTCAAAAACTTTTTCCCACTCTTTCACAGACATTTGATTTTTAATGCTTTCTGCAGTCTGCTCTTCATCTCGGAGCTCTTTTCCACCAAACTAAACAAAGGAAATAGAGAAGTAACAACCTGGTCACTACTGAATGGCTCTTTTCCACCAAACTAAACAAAGGAAATAAAAGTAATAACCTGGTCACTACTGCACTGAGCACTGCAGATAGGGAGCTACAAGACTACAAAAAAGGAAATGCTGAAGGAAAGCTGAGTGGAAATAAATGGACCAGTTAGCTCTTTAGAATAAATTGGTAACATTGGCAAATAGTTACACTTGTGAAAACTGCTATGGACAATAAAGAGGAGAAAAAAGTGGTCTATAAATCCAACCAGAATATAAAGCCAGTGAAGTGCACAAGAAGGTGGTACACGTGCTATTTCAAGCTTTAATTCTGCTCCCTAACTCGAGGTAAAACCATAAAGCGCAGAAATCATCAACCCTTTTACACCTCTTTATCTTTCCAGACTCACCCGTGGATTTGTTGGTGCAACGTAACAAGCTAGAAAGACTAGCTTATATGACAGCTCTCTGACTCCAAGGGCACGAAGTCCTCGGATGCCTTCGGTCTCGTAGCCCTCCGTGCCGCTCACCCGGGAGCCGGTTTCCGCGCGCACCCCTGCGGCGAGAGCGCGAGTCAGGACAGCAGAGGGAAGGACATCTCATGGAGGTCACGAGTGGTAGCAACAAACCTGGCGTTGAGAGCTGGGACACATCAGGCACGACAATCAGGGACCCTGTGAAGTCACATTTGTCCCCTGCCTGAGCGGACTCCACCGCTTCCGCCCGCAGGATGACCTCCACGCTGCGGGGAATGCTGCCGCGCGGCAGCTCCGCCTGCGTCTCCTGAATCCGGACCTGGGCAGGGAGGGAACACTGAGCACCTAGTGGATGCCACCACACTTGCTCCAGCTTCAGAAACTAAGCTGGAAACAAATATAGTAAGAAGGACTTGATTGCTGCCGTCCACATCAGTCGTGGAATTCCTCTTAAAGCTAGGACAAACAACCAAAAATCCCTTTGCTGATCTGAATCTAAGGAGAAACTTCAGAGGATACACAGGGGGTCACAGTGACAGTTCTGAGGGCTGGGAAAAGCAACATGAAGAGCCCAGTTAGTGTGGCTGACACAAAATACTACTGCAGGATGTTAAAGTGCTGTGGATTTCAGGGAGTAAATCAATCTGGAAGAGCAACACACTGCAGATACAAGACACTGCTTGTCATACTCATATAAAAGAGCTATACATGATGGACCTGCAACATCAGACTAAAAATGGCTCAAATATGTGGGTTTTCAGTGGCTTACTTAAGACAGTCAGCATCACACAACAAAACTGCTTTGACACTTTCCATCATTTCCCCCCCTTAAGCACAGGTTTTCCACAGATAGAAATGATCTGCAGAAATCCCAGTGCCTTTTCTTGAGATCTCTTCTTGGTTTTGACAGAACCAAAACAAACCATCTTCAACGTGTAGCTGTACAAACACCACCTTTCAGCTACCACAGGAACATCACTGCCATTGTCCACTAAGCTCACCACTGTACCTT
>NW_009953703.1:2355779-2357884 GCF_000747805.2 Chaetura pelagica | reverse complement strand
CCTTCTGTTGGCACAGACTGGGTTCCTGCAGATGTTTGGCTGTGTGTATTTAAACTGCTGCTCCACATCCTTAATCACTGTCTGGCAGTCGAGGCACAGGAAGGTTCCACTTACAAGCTCAGGATGGACTGGGTGGGTTCGTACCACCTGTCCACTGATACGCATCAGGGAGCCAATTTTTGCTGATGTCAGTTCTCTAATTCTGTTTAAAACAGAAATTCATAAGGATTAAATTCTTCATTTGACATCTTCAGGTACTATCCAAATACTATGATGGAACATAGTTTCATTCAGCTCGTGACTAAAGTTGTAACAGACAGAAGAAACAAAGTTACTAGAAAATATTATATTTTTATAATTTTACATCAATTTTTAGATTCATACTAAAAGTCAAACCAATGCAAAAGTTACTGCACTGGTACATCATAATCTTAAATACATTTTTTTTATTGGAGAAGTAACATTTGATTGTGGAATATGATGAACCTGAGTATGATTCACAAATGAAAAACTGTTACAAAAAACATCCTGCACAAGATCAGGACATTTCACAATCCAATATCCAGTAGTAATACCCAAATCACAATTGTATTGGTCACCTGTACACATCACACTAGATATCCAAAACATGCTCTGTATGCTGTGACACTTTTTTTCCCCAATAGTAAAAAGCACGAGTTTCGGGAATTAATAATCATCTTACTTGTGTCTGGTAGGTAGGTCTTGGAATGCAACGTAAAAGTCCTTGTTTGAAGGAACATTTCCATGGTCTCTGGCAAAGGTCTTTACTGCTCGGCAGAGATAAGGGTAAACCCTGAAACAGGGAAAGTAAGTTCAAAGTTATTAGGAGATACCAAAATGCCTTCTTTGCTTCAGACTACATCAAAGGCTTGTCTCACACACTCCCACGTTCTGGCTTTTACTGCCACATTATGTAAGACCACACAAAAGGGAATCTAAATATGCTAAATATAAGATTACTGAAAAAAAAGTGTAATCTGTTTTATTGTCTGAAAACTGACATCTCATTTGATGACAGTGCTATCCTTACATCTCATTTGATGACAGCTCTACCCTTATATTAGGGAGCAGTGCCTCAAAATAAGCCTCTGGCTAAATAAAGTATTTTCAGAGCAAGAAGTTCCAGAGTTTATTCTGTATTGCCAGACCGACCTAGTTAACTAATTTAACTAAACTAATCTGCAACTGTCTAGCTAACTAATGGTTTCCAGAGAGGAAACCATTAAGAAATGTTTTGATGCAATGAAAAAAAAAAATAATAAAAACTTTACATGTGTTTTCCAGATTCAGGAATCAGATAAACCTCTCACTTTTTACATACTATGTAAGACCCTGTGGATCTGAGACTGCAGCATTGCTCAGCTGTGAGGTAACCTCCACCCTTTACCTGTAAAACTCCTCCTGGATAGTGGTGGAGAGCTGCTGGTTGAACTGCTCCAGGTCTTCAAAGCTCACGGTCAGGGTGTTTCGCTCGGGCCGAATCAGCTCCTCAGCATCTCGCAGGTATTTGACCTCCCCGTCGCTGTTCTGGAACCTGGAAGTGATTCAGGAAAACTCCTCACAGCTGTTACACCTCAGGCCGCGGCCGAACACCCCTGAGTTTCCCACTCGGGAGGGGGAGAAAGGCTCACACGCACACCCAGGAGCGCCCACAGGCCCCTGCAAACACCTTTTCCCAACAAAACTCCTCCTTTTGCCCCTCTTGCTGCCCCCCCAGCACGGATCTGCACTTCACACAGCGTCACTAGCAGTGATCCTGCACCAGCAGAAAGGGGGTTGTTGTGTGTCCCTCAGGGGGATGGCAACAGTTTCCTGGTTTGCTGCTCCCCCAGGAGACGAAACGTGGGGCCTCAGACGCATCCAGGGGTGACAAGGAAGCCGCGACAGGGACTTTCAGCCCGGCTGTCACGGAACTTGGTTAAAAGGGGCCAAACGCGCCTCAGGAAATCCCACCGAAAGCTTCTCGGGGAGGATTTTACCGACCCAGACGGACGCCCCGCAGCAGAGCGGGGCCTCAGCAGGGAGCCCGGGCGAGGAGGGGCCTTTTCTGACCGAAACACGAGCGATCGGGGCCGAGAGGCGCT
>NW_009953703.1:2354711-2355283 GCF_000747805.2 Chaetura pelagica | reverse complement strand
GTTGGTTTGTGTCATTTGCTCTTGTCAGTGCTGCGGGGGGACTCAGCCTGTGCTGGAGGAATGTGCGTGTCTGCCCTGGGTGGCTGCAGCGTGGGCCTGAGCTGCAGGGAGCGTCTGCAGGTCACTGGTTCCCTAGAGAAGCAGACCTGTTGCAGGAACTGGAGTGACAACCCCAGCAGTGCAGCCAGGGTGCTGAGGGAGCCTGGAGCCCTTGGGAGCCCCCACAGCGTGTGCAGGAGGCCTCCTGGGCAGCTCCCCCTCGGCAAGGCCCACGGGGCAAGCTTGGGGTGGAAAAGGTGGGAATCAAACCAGGTGAGGGGCCGGCCTCAGCCTGGATGCTTGGCTCCTTGTTAGTGACATGGCAGGAGGAAACATTTGCCAGGGATGCCATGGCTGACAGCTGCTGCTGCCTGGCAGCTGGTGGCACACGGTGCCTGCCAGCAGGAACCACTTCCACATCCATGAAAATTGCTTAGATTTGCTCTGCCACCTGCGAAGTCATTAATTTCTGCCTAAACTGCAAACTTTGCTGTAACTGAGGCAGCTAAGGGCTGACCTCCCCACCCGCCCCC
>NW_009953703.1:2346421-2352452 GCF_000747805.2 Chaetura pelagica | reverse complement strand
CTTTAAAACTCGCCCAGCAGCAGCACTTGTTCTTTTTAAGTTACAGTGGACTTGCCACATCACAGAGCTCTAATTGTAAAATGGAAAAGGCTGCCTGGCAGTTTGGTTTGCCAAATAGTGAGATTCAGCTTTGCATGGTTTGCTTGCTTCTGATTGCAGAGGTCAGAGGTTCTGGCTGGGTTAGTCTTTTTTGAAAGTTAGTATTAGTTTAAGGCAGATTGTTGTGCTTTGGTACATAATTAAAGCTTTTTGAGGGGTATTTTTGTTGTTTTTTTCTTTTTGAAGATGGCCAAGGGTTAAAGAGGTGGCAAAGTAAAAGAAAAACTACCCAACTGTTTGTAATTTATCCTGTTTACATGCTCTTTTAAATCCTAAGAAAGCAGCAGACTGAACTTGGTAACTTTTTAAAAACTTGCAGTTAATAAATTCCATCCAGAGATCACACTAGCAAAAATGTACATAAACACAAGTTGTTTGTGAGGCTTGTTTATTTTGAAAGAAATAATAATTCACCCTAGATAATTTCTGCTGGTTTTTCATAATTTGTTTCTACAAAAAAAGACAACAAAAAAAATCTCCACCGTACACTGATCTTGGTAATACCCAAACAAGGAACAGTAAATCATTCAAATCTGTTTGGGCAAGTTGTGTACTCTAGGGATGGCTGTCCATAAAAAATGTGCTGGTTTTCCAGGCTCTCTCATTTTTCTAGGTTCTTTGTGGTACATGGGAAGACGCTCTAAGGGGGCTGACCCATCGTTGGCTGCAGGATGTATGGGAGGAGTTGTGTAGGTGAACAGTGGGCTCTGTGGCCTGAATGAAATCATGCCACTGTACAGGATATGCTGGAACCCCAGTGTGATCTGGAGTCCAAGGCAGCCAAGCAGTGTGGCACAATGGCTACTACACCAATGGGCTCCCCTCTGTCCCTTTGGCAGCAGAGCCAGGCCACAGTTTGCTTTCACATGGAGGTGAACAATACACCTCAAATTGACTGGCCCGAGGTGGAAGCCCAAAGTTTTCAAAGTTTTTCTGCTTTTATTCCTTCTTTCCTCTTCCCCTGTCACACTGGGCAAGAAGCAGAGCTGTGTGGTGCTCAGCTGCCCACCGGGGCTAACCCCCAACATGTGTGTGTGCAGCCATGGGGAACCAGACTGCTCTGCTTCCAAAAAGAACAGCCCCAGTTATCTTTCCTGCTGGGCAGATTCAGACAGCTCAGTGAACACACAGGAGTTTTCACAGGAAAATGCTGTAGTTAAACTTCAGAAGCAAACTGTGGTTTTGTGTTTGTTTTGAGCAGATGGCTCCCTGGCTATTCCTCACCAATATCTTATACAGTTCTCTAGTTTAAAAAATTGCATAACTGTAACTATCATTTTTTGTATCATGAGAGGAAAAAAAACCCAAAATAATTTTAACTGGTGAAGAAGTGGACTCCATTTAAAATGCTAAACTTTCTGCAAGTTCCTGGAAATAAAGGACTATACAGGTTTGACTTCTCTAGAACTACTTATCAAAGCAACATGAAGTTCTGAAATTAGTATTTGCAAGGTTTTGAACAAAATTCTAACAATGCCCAGCTCCCACCAAGGTATCCTGTTAAGATTACATTCAGGACAAATGCATTTTGCATTTTGATTTATGATCATAATTGTTTTCAGTTACCTAAGAAAAACTGCATGAAAGGATATGGCATAAAAAAGGATCAGAATTTTAGTTCTTGTGAATAAATCCAACTAGAACTTAAGCTTGAGCAACTCTTAACGGAACTGGGATAAGCAGAGTTGTTACAGGCACACATG
Source organism: Chaetura pelagica (assembly GCF_000747805.2). Lineage (NCBI taxonomy): Eukaryota > Metazoa > Chordata > Aves > Apodiformes > Apodidae > Chaetura > Chaetura pelagica. Next base: position 2,350,650 of record NW_009953703.1, on the reverse strand, counting down.
CACAAAACTTGCTGCCAAATCTAAGGCAAGAAACAGTTCTCAGATTTTTTTCTTTGTTGGCCTGAAATGTAAGTCAGTAATTTTGCTATGTATTGGAAGGATACGCTTCTGATGTGGAATACATTACCAGTTCCATTTGAACAAAAGTAATTAAATTTAATTAATTCCAGTTGGCTTAGCTGAACAACTGAGACTTGGATTCATCAGTACTAAGTCTGTGATGATAAGCTGTGTTTATAATCCACTTAGCTTTGTAAAGTACAGTTGGGTACACTGTTAAGATTTTTAAGTTAGTAATTTTGGGAAGATCCCATGGTGAATAAATTACAACAGACTGATAAGAAAAGCTGCAAAGTGTGTTATGCCTTGAATTTTGTGACTTCTAAACAAAGTTTAACTTTTACATTTCCAGTACTTTACCTAACTGACCTTCAGTATGATTGTTTTCTAATGGAGAACTCTTGTCACAAAACATTAAAATTAAGTCTTGTTCAGTGGCAGCTGCAAAAGATGATTTGCCCTTTTGTGAAATTCTACACAATTTATACACAGCCTCACTGACCTTTCTGTAGCTTAACCAATATGTGACTTCTCTGACATTTAAAAATCAAGGTAGCAACAATAATACAGACTATCTAACCCATACCTCCTACTGAATGCTTTACCATGAAAAATGTTAAGCAAAAATTAAGTCAGGGAATTACAAATATTTATAAATATTACAGTAACTCTAGCGCAGTGCCCAAGTAAGGAATTTAGTCCTTTGCTCTTTGGCATCCACACTTTAAAATGTTTTACATTTGAAAAACAACTATCAGCTGCAGTCCAGAAAAGGAATTTTTTAATACACTAGTTCCTCTTCAAATGCACGGCACATCCTTTGAGTTGGAAGAGGAAGAGAAGTAGATTTGTGCATCACTGCAGATTGAGGAGGTTCAAGTAGGTGATTCATTTGAGAAAAAGGATGTTTGGAAAGAATTTCAGAAGTCCTGTGACATACAGAAACACCCAATTTCTCTAAATGTACAGCAGTTGTGTTGTTCAAAGCATTTATAAAGGAAAAAAAAATGAAACAGATTGGCTTACATTATTTGCTTTTCTTCCATTGGTAATGGATACATTAAATCCTTGCTGATTTGTTGGTATCCTAGAGGCTGGGTCAGGTAGGAAAACAGGACCTGCTCTCAAACCCACTATCTGATTATTTTCTGAGAATATATTCTTTGCATATTCCATAAGTGTGTGTAACCTTCTATCCATTTTCAAAGGGTAACAAAATAAAGAACAGGCCCATGGCATCTATGCAACTTTCAAAAAAAAGGGAATATAGAAAGAAAATCAATTTAAACTTTACGCATCATTAAGAAAAAAACAACCAACCAGCCCAAATGGATTCCTTATTATTTGTGAGGACACAAAGCAAAAGTCAGAAAAACAGATATTGTTTCTGATTTACTTTGAGAGATTTATTGCAATGTTTTCACAATTTCATATGAAGACTTTTTGTTAAGAATGTAGTTCTTCTTACCTGCTTCTCTACTTGTCACTCACGTAAATTAACAACTGGCTGGTTTCCTCCTGATTTTAAATTACAAGCATCCAGTTGTTTTAGCTTTGAGCCAATCCTGTCCTTCAGAATATTCCATCTCGCTGACATAAGTTAAAATTGTGTAATTTATTAAAATGTTAAGAAACACAATACCATGTAATGTGATACTAGAAAACTAACTCCAAGTATCACATTTTCATTAAAATGTGCACTGTTGCCAATACAAAGATTCTTGACCTGTTAAAAGACTTTTAAATAAAAAGCCAAGGTTAAAAAAAATATTGTGGCACTTTAGGAAATGAGGTGGGTTTTTTTATTGCATATTATAATACTCAAATCAATACAGGTTCATCCATAGCAGGGGCTATGCTTGCCATCACATCATGTTTGCAGGACAGATCACCTCAAACTTTCAAAACCCACTCGTGTTAAGGTGTCAGGCGCTTGGGATCCCGTGGGAACATGGAGGTCTGACGAACATTGTGCAGCCCCAGGTACAGCATGGTTACCCTTTCCAGCCCTACAATAAATTAAAAAACCACAAATATCAGCACAGTCTTTTTCTCTTCTTTAGAAGCTAAAGGTACTTTATCCCTACAGCCAGCCTCACGTGGCATTGTGAGCAAGGACTGAGATGAACACATTAGCTGACTGCAGAAAGGAGCAAGAACCAAAAATTCAGGATTTTACATAGAGCCTCCTGCCAGGACACAGACTTCTGTGGAACATGTATCAATAAGCTATGGTACTAGACACTCAGTCCTGCTCTGAATCACTCAGGACTTTCAAGAAAGATGGTGGAGAAAACTGAAACAGGAAGTGGGTAAACAGGAGAACTGTATCTTGAATACAAGACCAGAAGTATAGTCCAAAGCGGTCTTATCAGCTTCAGGGTCAGAGACATTTAGTGCCATAAGCAACAACAGTAAAAACTGACAGCTGGAGAATTTTATCCCAAACCATTCCCAGTACCAAAACATAGATTACCCATGTAAATGGTCACTGTGTTCTTCCTGAAATCTCAGAGGTTGTGTGTGTATCGTGGAAGACGGAAGGACTTCCTAATCCATGAGTGTCCATGTGCATCCCAGCCATGCTGAGATGAAGCCCAGATGCATATACTGGTTTTCGCACACTGCCCTTCTATGCCAAGGTTTCCATTTGAAGCAGCCAGAATCCTGTGTTCATTCTCACAGCATCTCCTGTTTGGCTGGTACTTGGCCTGACCTCTGGGATGTGCCAGGAAGAACACTTACTCTGCAGAAGAGGTGTGGCTTCTGCTTCCTTGATGTCTGTTCTAACTGGCCTAAATGACTGGATCATCTGCAGACGCTACATCTCTCCTCTGCTCACAAGTAACCCACGCTTACATCTTGCAGGTATTTCAAACCAGCTGTCTCAACAGCACATTGCAGATCTGATGCATTTACTGAAGGCATACTCAGGAAGTTGTTCTGAGAATGTGCCAAGAATGAACCAAATACACTTTTATACAAGTAAGGCAAATGAAGACTGACTCAAGTAAATCATTGTGTTTACTGATCATGACCTACAAAGCGTCCTTCTTCCGTATGTATGAACAGGTTTCATCCTGCTAATGAAAGCCATTTGCATAACTGTAAATTGTTATCATTAAGATGCCTAAAACCTACCTTTTTTCATTTTAATATGTAAAATACTCACACCCAAGACACAAAGCTGCAGTACCTTGGCAGAAACAATGTGCATCAGCCAAACTGATCATTGACATTCAGTCAAATCCCTGAATAAGGCAGAAGCAATCACTTATTTCTCCTCCCTGCAAAACACCTTCAAGTGCACTAAGAGACTGGTGGCTTCTGGCATTAGTAGGTTATGATAAATCCATACATAACACAGCACTTCCTTGCTTCCTTAAATTTTTCTCATGGGTGAAATATTAAAGTGATGTGTCTGGCTAATAAATCAGCATTTTTTCTTGGATCACCAACTTTTCAAACTTGTCAGACTATGCCATTAATATTTTGTCTATTTATTTTATTTTATGACAATGCTTACACTTTAGCTTCTCTCCTTAAATCCTCCAGGATAAGCAGCCCCACAAATTTACCTAACAAGGTTACTACTCTGATTATTGAATTGAACTTTGCATGAGATTGAGCAGTTTAAATTAAGCTCAGGCTAACACAGAACAAAATAAAATACAGGTACTTACCTATTCCACCACCTGCATGGGGAGGTGCACCAAAACGAAATGAATCAATATACGCCTTTATTTTCTCCAAATCTAGAGAGGAAACAGATATGTTTGTCACCTGCTTAATGAACCCCCAGCCAAACATACAAGTAACTAGAGGACTGCAAGCACAACAAAAAAATTACCTATTTAACTTACAAACTAACAGTAGAGTTTTAATTCATTAAATATAAATTACCCAGAACTATCTAGAAATTACAACTGTAACTTTTGTTTTGTAATTTTGTTAATAACTTAAGCAGGGAAGAAATTCTAGAACTGAGCCAGGCCCAACTGTTTATTGTAATTTATGGAAAATGGTGACTTCTTGAATAAACAGCAGTGAGAAAGCAAAGATTTATAAACTATCTTTCCATCTTGCTACAGTGGGAGCTACTCCTTTTTTGTCATTCACGAAAAGCATAACTTTAATCTATGTTTTACTCCCATGATCACCACCCTAAT
>NW_009953703.1:2317160-2346386 GCF_000747805.2 Chaetura pelagica | reverse complement strand
ACCAAGGGTCACTGCTTGTTTTTTTCCTCTCAGTTCAAGGTTTAAAAAGGGCATCCAACCAAAATGCTACAGTCCTCAGTAAAAAGTCTGTGAGAGTACAGAGAGGCATGACTGAATGAGACTTGTTTGACCAGCCTCGTTTTGTTGAAGACATTTCCTGCACTACATTTCTCTAAACTCCTTGGAAACAATTCCTTTTCATCAAGGTGTTGCTGGGAAACTAACTAGTTTCTCAATACCACCACTCTAGACTAAAATGGTTGAACAGAATTACATGGATTAACAAACATTAAGCATGAAACAATACCCTGATTTTAACCATACTGCCATGTAACTAATTCTGCCCCAAATTCTTCCTCTAAAGGAAACAAATCCAGTCATGAACTATATTCCTTCAAATTCAGCTTAATGTTGTTTAACTCGTTACCGATGCCGTGATGCTTGGCTCTTTCTGTCAGCAGCTGAGGATCATGAATTCTCTGAGCTCCAGACAAGATCTCTTCCCCTCTCATGAACATATCATAAGAGTTGGAGTTTTTCTGGAAAAACAAAGATGGGTTTATTTCCTATCAACAGTTGCTCTGTCTTTGGGTAAAAAACATGCCCCTCAGTAACTTCACTTTTGATATCCCAAGTTGTGCAGTGAGAGTGCAATGTATCTGGAGAGTCTGCCTGGGAATTACAGCCCTTTGGCTCCTCTCATTTGACTGAAGATGAAATAAATATGTTCATCCACAAGCCCTTTGAAAAAACATTAAACTTGCATGTAGTTATCCTAGCAAAAATGCTTTAAAGATATTTACCCTGGATTTAGAAATAAATTGAGAAATTTCTAATAATGAAAAAAACCCACATTTTCTGTTAAGTTGTCTGTTGTCCTGGGAGAATATTTTTGCCTCTTCAGTGATGGCAGTAGTGTTCTGACCATGACCATGACCATAAAGCCCTCACAATTTTTAGCTGATTTGTTTCTTTCTGATATGTTTTCACCTCTGAATAGTAACTGTGAACATTTTACAAGTCATGTAACACTGACCTAATCTTGTTATCAGAATTACATATTGTTACAGCAGGATCATAAAAATACTTTTATCTATTTTGTCAAGTTATCCCTACACAGAATAATTTAAACTACCAAAAATATCCCAGTGACAACAACAAAGAATTTTACTTACAGGGTTTAGTGGGTCTGGCATTGTATAAAAAGGCCTCACAGCAAGAGGATATTTGTCAAGAATATAGAAGTCCGTGTCATACTAAAAGAAGGTAATTTAAAAGTTAGTACAACAGAAAATTATGTAAAGAACAAACTACAAGAGGAAGACATAAGCAGTAAATCTTCAAAATAAAGTTTTAAAAGGTATCCCAATAACTTTCCACAAATTTGACAGTATTATCTTAAAAAATAACAGTTGTCAATAAAAGTGGTGCATTATTTTTCACTTTTCCAATACTACTACTGTAAACTTACAAATATGTAGCAGTAAAATGTCTTGCTGCAGTAACAGATTATTTTTTTGCCAAGGATCTCATCTTCTCCTATCTATAGGAGACCTAATCTTTTTATCAGAATTACATATTGTTACAGCAGGATCATATAAATATTTATTTTGTCAACTTATCCCTACACAGAATAATTTAAAACTACAGTAATTAAATAAGCAGCAGCAAAATGGGAATGCAGTCAGACAATTAAAAACTGCCTATGCTAATCACAAACGTCAGAACTTCTGCATGTTCTGAGACCCTGCATTCTCAGTATGTAAAAAGTTTTTTTCATGAAGGAGGCCCTTTCGGCCCATACCAGCTGGTATGGCCCCACGCCAGACCAATGACTCCATATCAGATTTCAGATCAAATTTATTTTAAAATAACTGTTACCTTTTCCTTTACTAGGCGTCCCAGCAGCTTTTCATTAGGTGTGCTGAAAAAGATTATCACCATTAAAATTAAGTAATTTAAACCTGTATGCATTATATACCTCATAAAGCTAAAAAGATTTCAAGCTACAGATCTGCTGCACCCCACCCTTTAGAAAATTTACTACTTGTTTCTCAATGTTTTCTATAGTACTGTCAAATTTCAGAAAGAAAGTATATTTATTTCTGCTCCTAAATATTTTCTGTTGGTCCTGAAGTTCCCTTAAATTAACTAATACCTATTCTTGCTGTTACTATAATTATTTCTTGGTCCCCATATTCTGATTACTGAAGAATTGTGTGCTCTTATTCCTATCAGCATTTATCTTGTGCAGCCATTTCTTCTTAGGCACCATCAGTGAGAAAAACCATCAGAAGTTGCTGAGAAAATTGTTTTTCCCTATCAAATTCTTAAGAATGAAATCTCTTAATTTCTTGAACAGATTATTTAACTGTAAAATCACACATTATCCTAATGGTACTGGATATATTATGGGAAAGAAAGGGAAGTGTCTTCAGAGAAGTTTAAATATAATCAGTTAATTAAACACATCTTTGAGTCAATCAATGAGAATGCAATCATGATTGCTTTATCATTTTCCTGAGAGGTGGAAAGAAGAAAGGAGAAGCTGTTACTGAAAAGATCTTAAGACTGAAGAAATGTTGTTTAATCCTATTCAAAGCCATGTCACAATTCACTTGAAGGACTGCAATGGTTAGGAAAACAAACGCTTCTTACAGTTAGAAGGTTCAAGTTACTTTCACTTTGTGTTTTAAGTTATTTTCTTTTAAATTTCAGACTTTGTACCTATAGTCTACATTAAAATAAAGTTCTGTTTTCATATCCTTTCATGTATTTGTCAAGACATCTGGATATGAGTTCTGTTTATTCCTCTAAAACCTTGTGTTTCCTTCTTGAGGGCTGTCAGTTGCAGAGTACAAAACTGACACTTCCCCTCCCACAAGACTCTGACACATTTGTGTACTTCCAAAATACCTCAGATCTTCTTCATCACCCATCTCAACACCAGCTTCTCTAAGCATGGCCACACCTTCACGGTATTCCAGCCTCAGAGTTGGCTCCAAAAACTTAAATGGCTCACAAGGGAACTGCTTGTTTACTGTCTGAATTTCAGTTTGGAATCTGTGCATGAGGAAACAAGAACAGATGCAAAATACAGAACAGTCAAGAAATGTACTCTTCTTGCATTTAGTAATGATTCTGCAATTGTAATTTTGCCACAAGGGGTCCCTATCGCAACATAAAAAACTATTTTAAAGCCACTTCTGCAGAGAAATTCTGTACAATCCTGATTAAATGTTTCATGTAAGTTAATGAATCTACTTCAACTATACATGGTAGTATTTTACTTTTACTTCTGGTTTATTCCTTTAGTAAGAAATAATTGACTAGACCAAGTTTTCCCAGCAAAGACATGCAGAAATTATCCCCTTGATTTGTAATATTTACCTGAGTTCTCTGCGTTAAGTAATATTCTATTTAAAAGAGAAATTTCCTTCTAGACAGATGAAAAGATTTACATTTCTGCTGGCACGGCTGTCTAATTTGTAAGTAAATAAAAACCACTTCCTAAACTTCTGCCTTGCCTTTTAAATGAATTGGATTGTGAATAATGGAAAATTCTCTTTGCTTTTGCCATGGCAAAGACGCAGGCTTTTACAATAAATTTGATACAGAAAAACTTTCATAAGTAAATATTAAGATTCATTTCAAAACAGAACTATCAGTCTACCTGTAGTGGCAAAAAAGGACACACAAAACTAATAATGGATCTTTTCTGTTAGGAAGTCCATTCAACAGTAAACAATAAGGTTTCCCTGTGCAAGCCAGCATACTCTAGGAGATGCAAATTGGGATAAAAGTAGACAGTTTACTGGCATATGGTTTGAGTGAACTTCAAAAGTCAGGCACAAAGAAATAGGTAGAAGCAAAGCAAAAATGCCTGTTTTGAAGTTCTGTTGTAAATCAGATTATTAATTATCTGACAAGCTGAGGATGAAATGCTCACCCATTTCATGCCACAGTGTGAGAGATCTCAAACATATGAAGTTGCTCATGAAACAGAAAATGCTCTCATTACCTTTCCTGAAGTCCCTTGAATATCTGCACCAAGGTATCTGCAATTTCATCTACCACTTCATGATAGTGATAGTTAAAAGCCATTTCAATATCCAGACCAACAAACTCTGTCAGGTGTCTGTGTGTATTGGAGTCCTCAGCTCTAAATACTGTAAAATTAAACAACAGACATTCTAACTGATCTGAAATTATCACTCCATTTTGAAAAATAACACTGACAATCAACCACGTCAGTCTTTGGACAGACAATGTTGTGTTCAGACATGACAATTCTCACTGGAAAACAAAAAGAAAACTAGCTGCCTCAGAGCATCACTTATAACAACAGTGACAGCATTACTGTAGCTGTGGTGCTCAAAGGATACAAGACAGACAAGACTTGTAGAGAGGCAGTATCTCTTGTTAGACCAACAGACAGAAGTGGGAGAAACAGACAAGCTTTCAGGCACCCAAGAACTTTCAGATTTGAAAACCACTTCTTTTCAGAGGAAATGGACTTGTGCACGTGTGTGTGTTCCGTTTTGTTGGGGGCTTTTTTCAGATATATGAGGCTAGTATAAACATGTCTTCTTACAACCCATGACTCATTTGTTAGTAATTAACAAGAAACTTAAGATATTCTGAAATATTTGCTTTTTAAAAATTTCATTTTCTAAGCTGTTATTGACTTATTTTCCAGCATTTCCAGCTTACTTGTCTTTAAACCTGTCTTTGAGGTCTTAGAAAATAAATGGGGTATTACCACCTAAAGGGGCCATGTCCTATAAGCTTTTGAGAAAGCATACTGGGAATTTATTAATTTTTATTATTTACTGATACCCCAGTTAACAATGTGCTTTCTGAATAAATTTGTGTGGTACATATACAAAAGCAAGGGATAAATATATGGCAATATGCAATGTGAAGTGCATAAGCTTGCCTATTTTCACTGTTTATCACTGGGCAACTGAAGGCAACTACTTGGCATGGTTAATAGGAAACCACAGCTCCAGTAATCACAGTGTTGTGCCATGTTTTTCTAAATTCATTATCAATTTCCAATGCAACTCCATTCTTTCTCCTCATAGAACAACAGGCACTGGAGAAGAGTACTGCACCCTTACCTCAGCATTTTAGTTTTGTTCCAGCAACTTCTCTGTCAACTTTATTCTCATTCGTTGCTCCAACTGAAATTTCTGTTCAGTAAGTGAAACTATATTAAGTAAAACCCCTAAGAGCTTTCAGTCTGCATGTTATCTTATTTGTACCACAGCTGCTAAAAGCTATTACTGCACACTTCACACTTAGGATAAACCAATGCTTTTCTTACCTGGCCCAATGCAAAAAACCTTTTCAAAGTCAGCACATATACACATCTGCTTGTACAACTGTGGGGACTGAGCCAGGTAGGCACTGCTTTTGAAGTATGATACTGTAAACACATTGGCTCCTCCTTCACTGGCAGCTGAAAAGCAAATGCTTACAGTAATTATTAAATAAAAATATAAAAAATACATCAGAGGTAGACTTACTATTGGTCTTACACCTAGAGATCTGAGGGAGATTTTTTTTCAAAGCATATTAGAGGCAAAAGATATATTTGCATCCATTAATACTGAGAGAAGATTTGCAGCTCAGCACTGTCACACATTGTCTGGCAAATCCGCAAATTTAGTTGGGGTAGTTTAAAATGTTACTATTCCCAGCTGTCCTCCACCTTAAGACTGAGAACAGCAGAAAATGCATGCTTGTAGCACCACATCCACTTGCAGCCCAACATGTCTGTGGAAACCCATGTTTATCAGGGACATAGGCTTCCAGGGGTTAACTGCAAGGACTGAGATGAAAGCACGTATCCTGTTTTGCCAGGACCATCCTCTCTTAACTGGAGGCATAAATGTGTCTCTCAGACAAAACCAGATTTACCAGAGGACATCTGCAAAGGTATAAAGCTTTTTCTCAGCTTGAGGTGGTTTTCACAAGTCACCTTGAGAGAACAAGAACCAAGAACACATGCATTTAAATCTCATACTGCAAACTGCCTATCAAAACTACCAGCTAAGTCACTTAACCTTTCCATTTCCCAGTGTGTGATATGAGAGTTAGATTTGCCTAACTTGCTAGCAAAAGCATGCCAGAATGAAAGACTAGTTAATGATCTTGCAAAGTTCTAATGTTACAATGACTCTAGGTAAAGTACTAATCACTATTGTTACTAACCATTCTGCTAAGACTAATGTTTCTTTTCTGTCATTATCGCTACTCCCACTGAAATGGTTTAAGTGAATATTTACAGTTATTTTTTAATACAAGTTAACTTTCAAAATCTCAAATCTTAGAACAGCTACGATGTTTGAATTGGAAGTTTCGTAAGGATGGCATCAACTTAACTCAGTTATTTTTACAAAATACGATCTCATTCAAACAATAGGATGCTTGCTTGCTTGCCTTCAATGGTACACTGCACAGTAAGAATAGCACACTTCCTCAAAGGTCTTACAAAAATAAACTACTTGGGAGTCTTTAGTACTTCATACTGCTTCAACTGTATCTGCAGGAAAAAAGTTATTTAATATTATAGTTGAATGATACTTTCCATGTTGAAAGTACGTTGCTTAAAAGTGTTTTGCTAGAACAGTTTTTTATCTCAATCAAGAGCTGTCTTCAAAAATATAAACACAGAAATATAAAATTTAGTAGGCAAAATGTATGCATATAATGAATGACATACAATGTGTAATACAAATATTCTGTCCTACATTTTCCATGCCATATGTCTTGATCACATCAACAAAACCTCAAAGAACACCAATAAAATGGAATTAAAATATCCATCAGTAAATCAAGTCAGTTGACTTTTAGAAAAAAATACAGCAGATCAACAACAGAACTAGAAGCAAAATATACACTTCCAGACTTTTAGCCAGGCTGAAGCTGCTATGCCACACTTCCAGAAAAATGTCAGCCATAAGCTAAAGAAGTGACATACTGTATATAATGGCATAATCTTTTATATCATGATATGTTACAACAAACATGAAACAACTTCATGATGAAAGCTGCTTTTAATCTAAATTACAGTGGATTATGGTTTTTTTAGATACTGGGAATGAAAGAGGCAGTGCTCAAGATTGAGAATGCTGATTTGAGTAACAATGCATACGATCAGACTACTGTATTTAACCAAATTAAAACTTTAAATGCACTGCAGTGTAAATTTATCAGGGTATATATAGTATTTGTCTTGTCATTCTTTTAACATCCAAAGTCAGGAGAAAAGTAAGCACAACTTTGATACCTGCTAGAAGTTTGCTAAATTTCATCTAAATTAGAAATTGAACTTTTAAAATAAAAACTTATTAAAATTTTGACAGACAGGACTCTGAGCAACTACAAAAGAAGCAGACCTACAGCTGTTGGATTGCATATACAATACCTGAAATGATTTTGGGAGTCTGAATTTCCACAAATCCCTTGTGAATAAGAGTTTCTCGGAATAGCTGACAAATACCAGACTGAAGGCAGAAGATTGCTTGACTAGTGGAGGTCTACAAGAAGATAAAATAATGAATCCTAAGTTTTGGGTTTTTTTCCTGACTCTACTACTTTTTCTGGACAACTGAAAGTTCTCTAAGGAACACTTGATTATTGTATTTGCCTAAACAGAGAAAAGTGCAAATGGGTAATTGTTTATTACACAAAAAGAAACAGCAAAGGAAACAAGAGAACCTCCTCATTTCAATTTATGGCATATTTAGTTATAAAAGAGGCACTCTGGTCAAATCTGCATTTAAAGAATCACTGATTTATGAGATGTGCTTCTGCAAATAAAGGTTTTATAGAAAGAAGTTTTATGAAAACACTAAACCTATTAAAAAGCTTTCAGCAAATGGAACTAGAACAGCTGCAGTAATATACAGTGCATGATAAAAGCAAAGCCCTCAATAACATAAGGTAGAAATGTTTGTGTCTATTAAAGGCCCAAATACAATGTTATTCTTATAAAAACACAGCCACATATCAACCATGCACAACACTGCCATAAAACCATCCCAAAACCAAGGTCTAAACTCCCAGCATTTAAAACAGTCCATCTAACACCTCATCATATGAACTGCAGTTCCGTATTTTCAAGATTTACTCCAAAAGTGTATCTAGTTGAAAACAAAAGTATATTTAGCTGAAATTATCATCATCTTTTTGGTTATGTGCGTGACACAGTTAAGCTACTTATCTGGTTAGCAAATATCTACAGTAAAAGCCCCTGTAACACTCCTGGGCTTTAGTGTGAAGAAAAAAAAAACCTTAGAGAAAGCTGAAAACACTGCACGACGTCAGCACTGAACCTGTATCTGATTTCGTGCTTGCAGCTTGTAAGAGCTGACAGTTAGGAGCCTAGAAGCATGCATAAAACCTAACGACTTCTTCCAGACAACCAAGAGAACAGTTCTTTACAACTATCTGCGTCATAGCACTGTTTACTTCTCCTTTCTGAAAGGTACCAAACTTTTCAGTTAGGGTAAGAAGAGCCTTGTGGGCTTTTTCACATGACTCCTACCAAACCACAAAACAAAAAACCCCAACCAAAACAAATTATATAAGCACCCAAATTTAAGCAGTAGATACACTGAAATAAAGTTGCATCCATCATCTCTGCAAGATAAAGAGGTCACTTTGCTGGAAAAAAAAAAAGTAAACTGTAGTACTACCACACATGTCTAATAATTTGGAGTTATTTTCAGTTTCAGCTGATCAATAATATATATCAAGACTTTAAGTGGTTGAGACTAGTAAGTAATAGCTAGCAGCTCTCACTGTCTGATAGCAGTAACCACAGCCCCTACTCCCTCTACTTTCAAAATTAAGGAAATGAGGTTTTGAGCAACAGTTACAAAAGTACTCTCAAACTTTTTCACTTTTTTACATAGGTCTCCCACAGTCAGACATATGCTAAGACTAAGTGTGAGTTCTGGGCAGCATTTAACAGTGTTACATCAAAACAACAGGATGATTGAAAGGGGTTCATTTATTTATTTTCTTTACCAAGACATTTTCCAAGAGGTGTCAACTTAAACAGTCACATTTGGGTTCACCAATACTGTTTTTTATAAACTACTTTTTTTTTAATTGCTAAAAGACAAATTGCGTAACGTTTATGTAAAGCAGGATAGTAACACTGCCTCCTCTCCCCTTCTGATAAACCAACAACAGTTTCATGCCAGAGTAGGTGTAGTCTTAAATTATAGATTCCTAGGAAAAATGGTTGCTAAACCTAATCTGAAAGCAATTACTTAAAACCTGAAAGTGTGCACAGAAATAAAGCCTGTTAATATCTAACACAGTTCTTCTCTAGCAATAGTTTGTCAGGTAGCAACTTCTGGATTTAGTGAGGATGCAGAGCAAAGACTCTGTCTTCCTAATCTCATCTATAATCACAGAATAATTCTGGTTGGAAAAGACCTTCAAGATCATCGAGTCCAACAACCTAACAGTAACAACCATCAACCTAATACTACCAAGTCCAGTGCTTTAACTGTGTTCCTCAGCACCACAGCTATATGTCTTTTAAACATATCCAGGGGTGGTGATTCAACCACCTCCCTGGGCAGCCTGTTCCAGTGTTTAATTACCTTTTAGGTGAGTAAGTTTCTTCTAACATCTAATCTCCCCTGGTGCTACTTGAGACCATTTCCTCTTGCCCTGTTTCTTGTTACTAGGGAGAAGAGACCAATCAATAATGATAAATTATGCTTTAAAAATAGTATTTATGAAAGCTGCCGAATTCACAGATCTGGATACTGAAGCTTTTATTCCAACTACAGATCAAGGAAAGAACAAGCAGCAATTCTCCATACCTCAAATTAGATCTGACAACACCACTCTTCTTTCTACCAAATAGCTGAGTCTCAGTGCCCATTCATTCAGAGACTGCCAACAAGGATAACTGTTGAGAATTTGTGACACTGAAGTCTCCTTGTAAGAATTAAACCGACCAACAAGTCATTTGAGAAAAGTTTCTAAACAATTGCAACTGTCAATGTGCAGTGAAGTCAAACGGATTACTGATCAAGTTTTGTGTGCCACTACAACTTTCCAAAATTTTAAAGATGATTCTGTATCTACAGATGGAGCAAAACTTGGCAGATTTTGCCATGGCATTCTTTTCCTGTACTATTTAGTCTAATATTAACTATTCCACATACCTACTGACAAACTATCTTATCTGAGACTATGACAAAGACAGTTAATACTCCTCACAAGTTAAGCAAACATACCACTTAAATGCTGCTGCAGTTAATAGTGTTAATGCTTTAACTCAACCTGCAGAGTTGATTTCACAGGAAAATCCTCTATTTTCAATCATCTCCTTTGTTACAGACAGCAGAAAAAAATATTTAGCTAACATTTACTTTCAGTCAAGATCCCACTCAGACTTCACCTGTGTGTTTATTATTTAAATGTCACAAAGGAAAATATTAATAAAAATAGAACAGAGCATATTTTAACACCAGAAGCAAAATTATAAAAAACAATTCTCACTTTTCATTCTGCACAAGCAGTAGTGTTAAAGTAACAGCCATGTAAGTTGCCAGAGATCAACAAATGTGTTTCAGTAGAATTGAGGGCAGTTAAGACCTTAAGTGATCGTATCTCAAAGAAGTGTGACTGAGGTACAGATGTGCAAGGTTGTGAAGCTTTCTCTTTAGTCTCATGTCAGCAGCAGAATTTGTTCCACTCTCACCTCAGTTCTGCTTTTGTTTGTCTCCTCTCAGTACCTATCTTGCACCATGAACAATCACGAAATACATAAAGTAGACTAAATAAAAAAGGGGAAATCATGTAATCTATATTCATTTAAGTAATATAATTTTTAAACAATGTAAATAATTTTGCAATTCCTCTACTGTGCATATGAGAAATAAAGGTTTTACTCAGAAATAGGGTTTATGTTAAATAAAAAATTTTAACCCAAGTCACTTAAGTAAACTTTTATTAAAATCTCAATATTACTTATAGTATAAGAAAAAGACAAGAACATGACATCTGTTGTCTAAATGACTGAGATTGTGTTACATCTTAATTACCAAGTCACAATCCACAATAAAATAAATTTTACATCTTCTTGTTCATTACAGCTTGAATTTAGTCAGGAAAACCACAGCTTTTGCAATGAATAAACTGAACTAAACACAATGAAATTAAGCTTGAAGTAATAAAGTATTTAGAAAAAAACTGCATTAAGATCAGTGTTCAGATAGATTATCATATAGTGAGACATCTGTAAGTGACTAAAGGTACAGTTTAATGTTTACGCTCTATCCTGAGCAACTTCAACAGGATAATATTGACCCTATGCTTTGGTCTCAATGACCTGTGAATTAGCAGATAAAATCATAGCATCAGAGTGCAAAATGCATATAACTTAAGTAAAATTTGGACAGAGAAACTGGATGAACTTGAATTGATTCTTTTCTTCAGAGGAAGACAACTAAGAAGCCAAGTCCCAAAATAGTTGTTTTACTTGCCTTCACTTAAGTGTTTTCATCTGCTACAGATCTTAATGAAATAATGGTTTCTCTAGATTTTTTTACAGACATGAGACATCTACACACACATCACTGAATACTTCAGTTAAACTTAAGATCAGCAGACAAGTAAAGATTTAAAACCACAAGCTTGCTCCAACTTGCCTTTTTGTAATTGTTCTGGTAAGAGAATGGTAAACCAAACATCTCTAGAATCAAATGGTTTGACTTTCATTAAGATATTATGAAAAATAGATGCTTAGGTCAACTGCAGTTTCCTCATGGGTCATCTGTGGTTATGTGAATGAAAATTTGGTCTATACAAGGACTATTCTTTCTTCTTCACCTCTCTCATCTCTACACCCACAGTTTTTCTACTCCACATGTATGTGCTCTGTATTTTATGAGTTAACCCATCAGGACTAGATGCATTTTTCTTCAGTCATCACTCCTTGGAAAGGATTCTTAAAACCCATCCACTCTAAATAATCAAAATTTTCCCTCCATAAATGAGAATAACAACTACAGCATCAGCTTGGGATCTTATCATTTACGTACCTACCCCAACCCTAACCTGAAAAAAATTACTAGACACCTCTGGAAGATCTCTGACAGCAACAAAAATGTAAGACTGTTAATTGTACAGTGCACTACTCAGCATATTTTAACATGTACACAAAAATGGAAGTCTTGGAATCTTTGTAGAATATTTTGCATATTACATCTCCAGTAATATAATTTCCTTATTATTAATTGCAGTTCTTCTACTGAATCATAATCAAACTCTCCTTGGTACACTCCTGAGCTAGGTGGAGTGATGCCATTTTTGGAAATCCGGTCCTGTTCATTCATGCAGTAAGTTTCACAGCTGCACTTGATCACGACTTGGCCCTATCCAATGAACTCATTGATTAATCACTACTTAAAATTAGTTCAACTACTTAACTACTTTAAACTTTAAGTACTTTACTTTAAACTTAACTACTATATTTAAATGGATGAAAATAATTTTTATTCCATACTAGGGACATTTTATGGTCTGGTTCTAGCCAAGATCTATGTATTTAGTTTGTTACTTTTTTTTTTTTTTAAATAGTATTTCTCATGAAAAAGATGTTCAATGACCTCCTTCTTCCTTAAAAAACTAGGGCACGGAGGAAACCAGAACTAGATGGTATATGTAGCTGTGGTTGGACTTCCTTCAATACTTGTGGAACAGATCATCACAGCATCTCTGTTAGAATTATACTGATAACATTTCTTCCCTGCTGCCCATGTTTTGGTTTTCCTAGAAGGCCAGAACAGGGGCTAACAATGGTTTCAGGTATCTCTGAGCTTTTAATACATCACATCTTCTAATCCTCTTTAGAACATGTGTACTTTCACAGTGCATTTGAAACACTAGAGGCTCTCTGAAGTCCCACTGGCACTACAGCTCCAATCTATGCAACCAAATCACTGAAAATCAGTTACTGCTTTTTGAGATTTTTTATTTTTTTTTAAGTTATTTTGAAGGACAAACTGCTTTCATGTCCCTGCACTTGTGATTCCACTGCATTCAGTGCTTAGGATGTACACATACATGTAAGCTCCATGTATCCCCACTGGGATTTCCCCTTTCTCCATTAAATACCTTTTTTGCTTATTCAGCTCTCCCTTTAAAAGAACAGGTCACAGTAATACATAATTACTTAAAATCTTCTTCTGCACAAACACAGCTCCTTCAGAACAAACAAAGCAAACTTATGAATCAGCATGAGCCTACTGTTTCCAAATTAGTATGCTTTTGTTCTGAAACAAGTAATGAAATGTGCAGCAGAAGAGACACACAGAAATGTGACACAGCAGAGACAAACTTTTCCCATACATGGAAGGAAGGCAAGACTGATACCTAAGCCTAATCAAGGGGAAGCTGTGGCCAGGTTACATGCAGCCACAGGTGCATGCAGGGGGTGAGACATAAAGTGCTGAAATACTGAGATCTGGCATTTCATTCTTCCATTAATTTTGTGAAAAGTTAACCTGAATTCCAGTTCAGGATGAAATCTGTTTAGCACCACAACACAGCAGCTGTTGGAGCTAAGGAGAAAAATAGCTTCTGTAGAAGGCAGCTAAGGTTCAGACCTCAACACAAGGTACTGAATATTGCTGAATAAATGGTGCACTGACAGTGTTGGGACATGTAAGATAGGAAAGGTTATAGCAGCATTCATGTAGCTACCAGGCAGAACACTAACAACTAATGCTCTATTACTATACTGGCAGAGATAGACAAGAAGTACCGGGAGAGTCCTGCTTGATGACACAATGTGTACAGGGATAGAAAAATTTCAGCCCACCTCTTTCTGTTCCATCTCTTGAGTTTATTCTGGCATTAAAAGTCTTCCTTCTTTTTTCCATTACTATATACCTCCTTAGGTTTTACTCCAGATGCCCTTAGCTGAACTACAGCCAAAGATACTTTCATGCCATTATTTTCAGCTAGTATTTTTAACTGTTATTTCCTTTTGTATTATTTGTCTTTTCTCTTCAGGGTTCATGGCGCTTTCCAGCTTATTATACAGGCATTCCATTAATTTAACAGATTTTCTTAAGGTTCTATGGAGTGCTCTTGAGGATTTTACTTCACCAGAAGTTCAAGTAAAAGCTGCACTTCAAGCACCCCAGAGTTCTCCCTTCAGTTTAGTACAGTGCCTTACCACTAACCATAAGCTGATGATCCTTCAACCAGTAGTATAGAATTCTTCTCAGCAATGGCTTAATTTAAGACACATATGAAGAGACCAACATGGTAAGATACCGAGTATCCTGAAAAGTAATCCCTCATTTAAGTTTTTTAGAATTATACATAACATCAAGTGAAAAGCAATTCACTTTGGTCCAAATAAAACAATGTGAACAAGTAGTTTTAGTTGCTGAAATAAGGAGATCGGATATTCAAACACTTTAAGCATATCAGTGCCAGAACTCTTCCAAAATCTCCAGTAAATAACTGACTTTTTTATTTCCCTATTTTCCATAGATTGATTTACTGAAAAACTGCCATTATCAGAACATGAGAGGCAGTATAAAAATGAGGGAAGCACAATCTTAATGCAGTGGAGAACCAAATATGGGAAAAGACCAGAAAGCCTCATTTCAATATGACCAATTAGTTACACACTTGTTGCCATTTCATTGAAAAAGAAGAAAAGTTCTGTAAGTTATTTAGTAGATAGCTTTTTGCTGCTGATTATAAAGAGTATTTGGGAAGCATATGAATTCACACAAGCAGTGTCTGTATGACTTGCACAAAGAAAGGTGTTTCAGGAAAAAAAAATGCTGTGGAAGAGACAAAGAAAATGAGACTCGGTATCTTGGTATTCTACAATTTAACTTCTGAGACATGCATTACACCATCTCAATTACACATTAAATTCAAAGCTTCCATCTTAATACTTCAAAACTGAGCTCTTACTACAGTTTTTGGGTATCAAAGACTACATTTCAGAAGAAATGTTATCTTTAAATTGTCCCTACTGAGTCACCTGTGACTTTTGTAAATAAAAAGCCCAGATGTACATGGTCACTTGCCAAATCCTATATGTTCACCTTTAAACTACTAAATATGTGTTCTTTGATTGATGGAAGCAAAGGTCAACATTTAGGATTCAAAATCCCTGTTTTCACAGTGCCACTCAAAACCAGAAAAATATGTTGTTTATTTTCCCTCTGGCCAACAGCACACTTCTATCAAACCCATGACTTTTGTTACTTCATGGATTAGAAATGTGAAGAAAAAACACTTGCAGGCAAGCATGCAACACAGCACTTTCCTTACCCTCAGATCAATGACTCTGTTGTCGAGTCTTGTATCTTGGTTTACAGTAGCTCTTCCATCCTGAAGAGTTATGCAAAGATATAAAATTAATATATACACCTCTTAAAAATAATAAACAAACAACAGCAACAAAACAAAATCAATGGAGAAAAACATTGGCTAAAAGCCAAGGGCTAATTCTAAGTTCAGTAGAAGTTCTAGATGATTCTAGAAAGAACATACAGCATATTGGCAATGTAGCAAAGCTAAAGGTGCAACTTTTCCCAGAGGTCACAGGGAGAACCCAACTATGAGAATTCAGAAGACACACACAAGACTGCAAACCCTCTGGATTTTGACCTTCTATTGCATTTCAGCAGATACCAAAGCTGGTATTTCTAACACAGTTCTAGATGACATAAAGGAAGTAAAATTTAAACCTCACAAGCTGCCAAAATCACTGCACTTAGTTGCCTTGCTGTCATTATTTTGCTGAATTACAGAGACAATAAAAAGTATTAGAGGATGCAAAGTTTTCACCTCCTCTCCTTCTACTTCTGGCCGAACAGCATCATCCAGCTGTAAGGGCAGTCGGGGTTCAGCTGAACTGATCACATAGATCTGAAATTGAAAAGGAACAGAAATAGCATGAGACTCAGCTCAAAAGGAGGTGTAATTTACAAAAGGGTATTTCTGGCATAACTTGAAACAGTGTTTGCATAGGCTGTTAGCTGTAATACTGTGATTTTACTCAAATACTTGAGATACATGGGTGTATTCTCATGACAATACTGCAAGTGCTTAGTTCCTATTTTCCTTTTGAAAGCTTAAGAATATCTTGGACTTTTCCCGTGAAAGAGGTTGAGGAAATACACACTGCCTGAGAGACAAGCCCACTGGCACGAATGCCAGCTCTGAAACTACTAGATTTCAGAGAATTTTAGGTTCTAGCAAGATCATCATGTTCTTCTCATTGTTAATGCATTTTTTCCCTTATCATCTGATTTTATCTGAATGAGCCATTTCTTTCTGAAAATTTGAGATACCTAAAATACAATCAGAGAATTAAAAACACCTTGCCTTGCCTTACAGTCTACTCATAGATACAGTGAATTTTGTATTTTTTTCAGAAAAATCGACTGTCTGATAATTTGCACATATCTTAAAACATGTTTCTTCAGACTTTCCTTAGCCGTTAGTTAAAATTTACCTTAAGGCTATAATAGCCATTAAATTCAAGGTGCCTCTATTTCACTGTATTGTATGCATAGAGTTTGGTTGAAAAGCTTTAGAAGGAAAGGATATTACATAAAGGTTTAAATATGCATTCTATTTAAACAAATTATAAAGTTGCACTTCCTATAACCCTGCAGCATAAGCTACGGGAATTGTAGATTTCAGGAGCTTCCATACTGTTAAACCAGTGCTTTACTTGCACTGAGAGTTATGAATTCCACCCCATTGTACTGAGGGGAAGATTGTAACTTACTGATAAAGAAGGAGCTTCTGAGTTGCACTTAAAAAGAGGCAGACTTATTACAATATCTGCTCCAGTTACGAATCAAAACTATAATTACAAGTAGTCCAAGAAAAATTATTCTAGTGAGATACATTATTTTACTTGCTAATGTAATTCAAATGCCAGATAAAAATAGGAAATTCTAAAAATCAAATATCTTTAAAACCAGAAATGTTTCACGTTGATGTATGATACACTGAAATCTGTAGTTTAAAGCAGTTTTTTCCTGTCGTGTGGGACTGCTTACAAAGTTTATGTATGTAGGTAGACAATTTAGACAGAGAATCTCTCAAACAATTAACCAGTGCTCCATATGCTCAAAAATTTACCCTTTGAACGTGAAGCTCAACATCTTGCTGAGTACAACCTCCAATCTTCTGATGTGCTTTCCTCACAACACCTTCTACATCCACAATGCTCTCCTTGTTGATGCTGCCAATAAAGATAGAATAGGATGCTCACTACATTTCAACACACACTGCACCAGGCTCACTACTGAGCACCAGTTCCAGTGTATGGACTGCTGGAACAATAGAATAGAGATAAGGATTTAGGTCAAGTTACTTATTTTATACCTAATTAACTGAATAATGAAGGAGTTTGCTAAAATGCTCCCAACCACAATAAACTGAAACTGGGATGGAAGACTTGGGAGGGAAAGAAATACGATTACGCTTAGTGCTGGCTTGCTCTTTGTGTGTGTATACAAAAACTGACAAGTTGCATAGTTCTTTTTCTAGGCCACATACACTCTTGTAAGTGTCAGCTGATGCAATTATCTGCAAGATGTGTCTTAACAAGCAGAACAACAAATTCAAAGGAAGTCCTAGATCCGCAGGGCAAAATCAAAACTGATTGAGCTTGTTTAAACTACATGACTTGTTACTGAAAGATACAAGATGCCTGTGTGCCCCCTACGACAGGGGACATCTTAATTGCTCTCCAGTAACAGTCACTAATAGTACATTAAAACATCATATAACATCTTGAAAGTATTCCCAAAATATGATATAAATTATGTGTGCTACAAGCAAACCAGAACAAAAGCATCTAGAGTCATAGGTGAGAAAAGAATTCGTATAAGCAATTTTTATTTAAAAAATTAGGGAACCAGACTTTAAACCAGTAATTTTCTACAGACAATCTCAACCCTACTGGAAATGTATTTTCACTCTGTCTCTTTGTTAACCTCCTTATAAAAGGCCCAATATCAGAAAAAAATTATTTTCATGAAAAATAAATGTTACCATTAACTTCAGCTTTCACTTCTAAGGCCTTCTTGAGAAGGCTGGAAAGCACTTTATGTACATCACTCAACCCCATAAGCTCTTAGAAAGCAGGAAAGTAACAGGCCCACAATTTAGCTGTAAATACTAAGAGGTGATCAAGGATGTCATTGGACATGTTGGCCACTACTCATCTTGGTAAAACAAAGAGCAATTGACAGTCTTCAAGTTTGGAAGGTTGGCTTTTTTTTTTAAGACCCCTCTCCAAGCCTCAAAAAACCAACTCACAAAACCCACACAGCTGAATTGAAGGGCAGTGAGATAAATATTTATATGCACAGAATATGCATGTGATATATGAACAAAATCTAGGCACTCTAGCTCTACAGTCTTTTTGTATAGCTACAGTAAAACCACACAAGAAATTTACTAGGATTCATAAATTTCTCTTTAGAAATATCTTTGTTTGGACATTCTCTCACAATTAAGCTTCTCTTCTTATTTGATAAGGGAAGCTTAGCTTTCTTCTCTGATGAAGACTTAGTGGTGTGGACTCAGCAGCAGCTGGAAACAAATCATCAAGGGTTGCTTGCTTGCCCTGCTTTCTACTATTAGTGAAGCATCCATATCAGCCCTAAAAACAAGTGAGATGGATCTTTGGTCTAACCTGGGACAAACTTTCTAAAGCTGAGTTCAAATGTAAATTATCCAACAGAATTTTTAATAGAAATTACCAACATTTTGATAAACAGAATTATATTAAAGTAACAGTGGAAAATTCAAGCATCAAAATTCTCCAAACCTAGCAGCATCACTATCAGTAAATTACAAGTTACTTTAAAAAGCCAAATGTGAGCATTTTAGTTAATTACACTATTTCTTTGATGGAAATAGTTTCAGGTAACATAACTCACTGGCAGCTGCTCTAAAAGTTATACAGATCTCGGTGCTTCATATGCTTGACTTGCTTAACCACTAGATAACTCCAAAAACAGCTAAACATTCAGGAATAGCATGTTGTTCCGGAACATTTGCACTTTAAAAGAGCTACAGTTGCTCAAGTCAGCATAATGAACAAATGACTAAATTTGTACAAAGCAGAGGTCAACAGAAGACTTTAAATCAGAATTAATTAATTTAGTTAAGGGTGAGCCTCCATTCATCTCTACTATTAAGAGGAGGCAATGAACTCCAGAAAGACAAGGAGAAATGACACTTAAGTGCTTAGAAATACACAGTCACAAATGGTTCTGTTTAAAACTGCTTAAAAAGACAATTGTTGGCAATACAACCCTTTGTATGCAAGAGAATGTGATGATCAAAAACACAGAGGATGTATCATGCTAAAATGATGTTAGGCATAACTATACATTCTCTTTGTTTTTCAAAGTGAATGTTCAAAAGAATAAAAGTTTTACTCTAATATTAACTTTTTTTTTGCCATTAGGCAGTTCTCCTCTATTCTTCCTGTCAACATTTTGGCAAACGCCCAGAAAACACTCTAATGACACAAACAGCAGTGTCTTCATTGAAAATATGTTTCTAATCTGCTGAATAAAAGCTCTCTCACTAATAATTGCAAATAAAAAAAAAATCTTAAACTTAATGAAGCAAATTCTCTGCACTATGAAAAAGAAAATAACAGTTACACATAAATGTGTTGTGTGATGGATTCATAATCAGAGCACTGACCCATGGCTGAGAACTGGTGTTAGTGAAGTCATTACAGAGCTTTGATGAGAACATGCATGGAATTCAAGACATGCAAAATTGCTTCAGCTTAAAAATACAGAAAGAAACGGACTCTTACATCATTGTAACTGTACTATTGCTTTGCAAACTTACATAATGGAACTTTAAACTTTGCAGTTGCAATTAAACATGCTTCTTCTCTCTCTAAACTGGAGCTGCAACTAAAATGGTATGTTTCGTGGTCCGGAACACACTTTAAAACAGTAATGTCTCTTATTCATTAAATTTGCCATAATTTTAAGATACATTTCAACTCACTTCCTACTTATGGAGATCCCTGTATCCAAACAGGCATGTAATTGCCTGGGCACACAAAAGCACTACCAAGTTTTCTGCTGCATATGACCATCTTTGTGTTTACAAAGTTCATCATCTACTTTAAACTTTCACTTAATAATTAAAAAAACATGCTTTGCTCACTCAGACTATGTTTCTAATCTGGTGTGGAAGTAAAAGCTCATGCTTTGAGCTCTGCTTGAACTATGCTCAGCAAGGTCTAGTGCTGGAAATGTCTCAAGTCCCTAACATAGTGGTTCAAATATAAACTACAGAAACCTAGAAGGTGCTCTTTTGATCTCAACAGGTAATTCAAGAAATGTTACTAAAATGGTAATTTCAGTTCAAGTTACACTAAGAAACAAGATGCCTTCATTAAATGCTGGTAAATATAGCAAAGTGCTCTCTGCAGCAACAGCACTAAGTCATCTAGGTGATTTTTTAATAAAATTCCCCTATGTAACAAAAAAAAACCCAAACAAAAAAAACTAGTAGCAGAAAAGCACACCAAAGCTATCCTCATTTCCATTAAAGACAACAATATTTCTATCTGCAATTAATATTACAAAGGACTAGAAACTAATTTAGGATGCATGATGCATTGAGAAAAGACAGATGACATATTTATATTGGTTAATCCTTAAAGAATCATAGAATGGTTTGAGTTGGAAAGGACCTTAAAGATCATCTAGTTCCAACCTCCCTGCAAGGGCAGGGACATCTCCCATTAGGTCAAGCTGCTCAGGGCCCCATCCAACCTACCCTGGAACATGCCCAGGGATGGGGCTTCCACAACCTCCCTGCGCAACCTGTTCCAGTGTCTCACCACCCCCACACTAAAGCATTTCCTCCTAATGTCTTAATATCCCCTCCTCCAGTTTTGATCCATTACAACTTGTCCTCTCTCTACAAGCCCTTGTAAAAAGGCCCTCCCCAGCTTTCCTGTAGCCCCTTCAGGCACTGGAAGGTGCTCCTAAGGTTTCCCCGGAGCCTTCTCTTCTCCAGGCTGAAGCTATTTTAGTATTAGATTCATTAAGTCCAATGCTAAAAAAGAGCCTCTGTATAGCAAACCGCTTCTTTATATGTAATGTTCCTTCCAAAAAACCCAGACTATGATTACTAAAATGTCCACTAGATGCCTTATGTCCCTTTTAATTATCTGCATGTCTATTAGCCAAGACTTTCTCTTTCAACCACAGGATTGCATTATTGCCATCTGTATGACAAAATCTTTAATCAACAGCTTTATGTTGCAAGCTATACCCCATGTGGGCCTCCTTAAGTGAATCACAATCAACATTTTATTCACCCAAAGTCTGAAGAATTGGTTATTTATAGTCTCTAAATAGAAAATGTTTTACTTAATGAAAGCATCTATGTTTGCAGACCTTTTCTTCTTTTTTCCCCTAACACTGTTTTCCATAAGCAGATTGAAGAAATTATTATATTAATATATTATTAAATCTAAACATATTAAGTAATTGTCATAAAACATAATAATCAATGATCCCTTATCTGAATTGAATGTCAGTAAAAACTGAAGGCAACAGAGTTTACTTTGAAAAAATTCTTATTCTCCACTTCCAAATGTACCTAGTCTCACCATCTGTTCATTGCCTCTTCTAATACCTTTGTGTCTGCAAAGTACTCTCTCTTGGCAGAAAATCTTCTTGAGTAGGTACTATCAGACAAGGGCTTAAATTACTTACTAAATCTCTTGGATAGAATAGTTTTCTTTACTCTCACAGGAAGGTATATATGCATATCATTTCATCTTGCAGCTTCACCATCAACCTCTTCCAATTTGATATTCAGACACAAAAACAAGAGAAGTGGACAAAATATTTCAGAAATAGTCTAATGACTGGCATGTATTACATTCATGGCATTTTATTCCTCCTTTTCAAAACTCAGGATCAAGAGATCTCCTAGCGTAGTAGGCAAGAGAAAAGAATGGACTCCTGTTAAATCAGTTATCTATCATGATCCCACATTTCTCATTATTTAGTTTCCTACATAGTAATCCTGAACACACACACACAAAATCTGAACTAGTGTTCACAAAGGTACAAGTTCACACTGAAGAACATGAAGTGATTACATGAACTCTGGTTACTATATACTCCTAATCCCCAGTTTACCATTGCAATTTCTTTGTCACCAGCAAACTTACCAGCTGCTATTTGACATTTTCTTTCAGATCACTCATATAAAACAGAAATAGATAAACTATTTCTGCAACATCCAGCAGTTTTCCTAGTATTACCAAGTTATCTAGCGGTTAAATGTATGTATATTTTTCTACACTGTGAATAATTTTCACACAGGTTTACCCATCTTTTTTTATTTATAGGTTTTTCAAATTTTAAATCTTTCTGGATTTTTATTCTCTAGCCTACTACAAAGAGACATCAAGTTACTTCCTGAGCAAGGACACATAGCTTGGGCAGCTAAATTAGAAGCTGTTAACCACCTCTCCCAACTCACGTATCACACAGCTATGGTAGCAGGGGGTGAAAAGGCTCAGAAACCCAAAGCCAACCACACCCAATACTACATTTTTTAAAAAGCAGATTGATAAATTACTAACTGCATCACTTGGCACCTCCACTGACTGAAAGAGACAACTAACTCCTCTTTTACAGCATCCCTTGCAGATCTTAGATGAATTCTTTTTTCTGATGAGAGACATAAGATGTCAATCCAGTATTTCGACTGGCTCTGTGTTGTTGGTTATGTAGGTTTTAAAGTCCAACTAGAAACTTTTCATAGTTAAAACTCACAGATATTTCTTTGTGTAACTGAGTTAAAGCAGTATTAAGGATCTTTCACTACAAAGAACTCACATTCTTATGATAATGGAGATACTTATTACATGAATGTTGCTAGACCACAGAAGGTTATGAAAGTTCTTGGTTTCCATGTGCCAATATCTAAAAGAGGAACTGGTTTGTTTATTATTTATGAAAATTTGTGCAAAAATTGCTCATTATTTAATCAGTTCTCATTAAAAATTCAAGATCCAGAACATCACAAACTATTTTAAAGAAAAGTTTAGAGCTGTTATCAAAATATGAGGAAGTAGCAGATTAAAAATAAAGTTTATGTGCAACCAGTGAAAAAGTTTATTTAAAAAATTAGTAATTTAATGTAAATGTTTTCTTCAATAAATTTGACTTTCCACATTTAATGTGTAGGAAACAAGGGGAGATGATGAAAACACACACTGAGAAACAGAGAAACAGTGTAGTTATTTTTAGACACCTAAGACCAGCCTCATCTGCTAGTAATAATGGCATCATATCATTACACAGCAGGTGAAAACTAGCAGGGAAGTGTCTGGAAACAAGGCAGGTACCACTAGTGTGCTTCAGGCACAGAACTGACACAGTGACCACAAGTGCACTTAGAGGTCTGGGAACAGTAGCAGCCTCTGAAAGACAAGAGGCAGCTGCAGTGGTGGTATCAGACAAAACTTCAGAAGAAGATAACACATTGGAAAAAGTCATATTAAGAAAATAGGTTTGTTGGTGGGAGGGAATCATAAGAAGACTGCACTAATGGTGTTTAAAAAATCCAAAAGGAAACCCTCAAAGAAAACTCAGAAAGCTGTAGTAGAGACAGTTCTATCATTCAGAGAACATGATGATAATAAGGATGTGTGCTTTTCAGAAGCACAAATGAGTATAACAAGCAGGCTATAAATCAGAGAGTTTGAAGTATCAGGATTTTGCTAGCAAATGTAATCACAAAAAGGAAGAGGACAAGTCAAAACACAGTACAAACATCATGAGTCTGGCTAATCTGAGCAAATCAGGTCTGTCACATCAAAAAAGCAGAGAGATAATAGGGAGTTGGAAAGAACCCCAGAATAAGGTTCCACCCAATCTAGCAGCTCACTGCTGCCAGAAGAGAAGGGAGATTTGCCCTTATATTGGATTTGTGTGGCAAGGTTTTGGTAGAAGGGGGAAAGCAGAGAAACCAGGAGCAAAGTAATTTGAGCTCAGGAAGAAGGCAGGGGTAGGGGGAAGGTGTTTTAGGACTTTATTTTAGTTCTCATTACCCGACTCTGATAAAATTAACTGTCCCCAGTGGAGCCTGTTTTGCCCATGATGGTAACTGGTGAGTGACTTCACTGTCCTTATCTCAACCCACAATTCTGTCATTATATTTTCTCTCCCTTGTCCAGCTGAAGAGGGGGCAGCTTTGGTGGG
Source organism: Chaetura pelagica (assembly GCF_000747805.2). Taxonomy (NCBI): domain Eukaryota; kingdom Metazoa; phylum Chordata; class Aves; order Apodiformes; family Apodidae; genus Chaetura; species Chaetura pelagica. Next base: position 2,322,075 of record NW_009953703.1, on the reverse strand, counting down.
AACCTGGCATCCAGCCAGGGTCCATCCACCACAGCCTTCTACTCTTTCTAGATATCCTTTTCCACCATTTTACCAGTCCTTGTTAGCTCTGGACCTCCATGACCTAATTTAAATCACTAACTTAACAAACAACTAACCAGGGGGCAAAAGATTAGTGAATTAAAACAAGTGGCAGAATCAGCACATGGAAAGAAGGAGAAAAGACCAACTTCCCTCTTATAAGCTTCTGAACACTGGGCTCTGCTGCTCATGAAACATAAGAAATTCAGTTGTGGAGGAAAGAACCATGAAGAAAACTCAAAAAGCGAGAACTTCGGAGAGAACAGTGTAGAGAACTGGAGAAAGGGAGAGTGAGCATCACAACTTTCAAGAGTTGTTTCACCATTCTGTAGTGCAAGTTCATCAAGAGTACAGGCAGACTGTAGGTTAGAGAGATGAATTGGGGAGCAAGCAGATTATACACTTAATTCTCTGGAGAGAACAAACTATTTAATGAAGAAGCAGAACACTTCACTTTGGCTCCTAAACACCTGTAAACAGCATGCTTCACACTGGCACTGCCAACACTAAGCACCGCCAACCAACAAACACTGCTGGTTCTGTTTTCCCGTAGCCTTGAACCTCATCAGCAGAAGCATTATCCTAACCTTCTTAACTTGGCTTCTGGAAGTCTATACTATAATGAATCTCTCCTCTCCCTGACATATTGAAGGTTGAAGGCTGTAGCGCTTTTACAGCTAATTAGTGGGGGCTCCCTTCCCAGCCATGAGAGTAGTGCCAAGAACTACACAGAAGCAACTGAGTGCCACATGTTAAACATATTATTGCACTGAATTGATCCACATTTATATGTGTGAACAAGTAAATCTACATGATTAAAAGTTTTACTACAAGAACACTTTTGTCATGCAAGCACATTTAGTACTGAACAATCTGAAAGCACAATCCTGAGGCAAGTAGCAAGGTAAGGCAATTTTTTTGTCTTTAAGAAAAAAACAAACCAAGTAACTGAATTTAAACTGCTGCAACAAACACTTGTTTAATTGTAAGTCATACTACTATGCCTGCCCCCAATATTTTAAAAAGTAACTTAAATCCCTCATTAAACATTCTAGTGACAAAAATAAGTTGCAAGAAAGCTTAGTTTGGTACACAGAAGGCACTGGATTTCTTCAACTCAATAAGCCACTTGCAATGTGGGATTTCTTCACACTACTTCTAGCTTTAAAACGTAGTAATACATGGCAAAAAAAACCCTGAACATGTGCAGACACACACAAACACCACACACAAAATGAAGTGTCCCACTAAGCTCAGCTTGCCAGACTTTTTGTTAGCCAGCTTGAAAGCAAATGTTGGTTGTCTATGGCAAGAGAATGCTGCTTCAGCAGTTCAGAATGAATTTCAAGCCTGTTCTCTATTTTATCTTTTGTCAGTGTAATGTATTCAAGGCAATAGTGAGCTGACAATTTAAATAACTACATTTTAAAACAAATGAAGCATTGATGTTAATGTGTGAAAATTGTCCCAACCCCTGGGAGTCCTGGTTCCCACCATTGTTTACTCTGACAACAGGATATAATTGCTTACTTACTTGGCAGCAAACTTTACCATCTGCTTGCTTGCATGCTGTCCCACAGCCACTAGAGCCTGGATATTAAACTGCTGCTGACGCAGGACTAAGAAACACTGCTTCCCTGAATACAAAGAAAAACAACACAGGTGTATTAAGGACAAGTTACTTAAGGTCTTTGTGAATGAGAAAAAAAATGCTTTACTACTTTAATATTTAGCTGAAATTTTTAAGGGGAAAGAGGAGGCGTGTCTATCTCGTTCCCAGGCCTCCCTGCCCCTCCAAATAGCTACATCAAACTAGTCAGCTCTGCAAGTGCATACACATCACACCAAACATTGAGGTAAATCAAATAATTCTGCCTTCATCTATAAACATGTGAATAGCCATTTTCTTAAAATAACAATAAGCCTTCCAAGATAAATCATATCTTGGCAAAAACTAGAAATTATAACATTTTTAATACTTGAGTTTCAGCTGCAAGAAGTAAATAATACTTTTCCTCATTGCTTTGCTCACTGCTTCATTCTTACAAGTTTTTTCTCGTCCTCTCAAATTAAAGCTGTAGATTGCACTTCACAAAGAGAAATAGGCTTGATTTTGCACCACAGGGACTAAATCAACAATGTTCATTCTATAATACACCACACATTCAGAATGAAGGGGAACAAAAGGAGTATTGATTCTGGTGAATGACAAGAACCTAGAAGATGCAAGTAAAAATTCCTGTACAAGCAATTTATTCATGAGCAGCTTAGGGAAAATGAAATTAACAGGAATTAATAATAACATACAAAAAAAACATAATGCACTTTGCTGACTTTTAACATTAGTATTTCCAAGTCAACAGAGCTCCTTCTAAGCTGTTTAGGTGAGTTATAATAATTTCATATTTCTCTTCACACCTCTAATAATCATTTATTCCTTCGCTTAGATTTAAGGAAATATAATTTTAAATGCTCCCTCCTCAGAGAAAGAAATTAAAAACAAACTCATCATCATTGTACCAGTATCTGATAAAATGCATCAATATAATTTTAATTCCGAGTTCTGACTCATAACATTGTAATATTTCCATACAAATGCTAAGAATAGGAAGCCAGAAGCTTTGTTATAACTATTTCCCAGCTACTGTTGATTTAGACTCTAAAACATTAAAATCAACATATATCCAACTCGAACACTTATACTAAAAAGCCAGTTGCAGTTTTCATTTGTAATTATGTAATTACCATTCCTGACACATAGCTGCAGATAATTTAAACAGTGTTTTTGACACATAATCTGACAGGGAAAAAAACAAACACATAAAACTATTACAAAATATTATTTAAAATTAACATTTTAATTATTGGATATAACTAACCTTGTCCTATGATTATGATTTCAGAAAGACAACAAAATTAATTCCATATTTTCAGAGAACAGCTATTTTCAATTTCCAGAGGCTGCAACATCTAAGTAAAGAAGCTATTATGGTACAGATGTATGTATTTCTTACAGGCAAATGTTAAACCACAGATTTAAATTAGAAAAGCACAGGCTTCAGAAATTAAGTAGAGCCTTCAGTAGTATATATGCCTGTGTTTCAGATCCAGCAAGGCAATAAATTAAGTAAAATTTTTCCATAGGACACAAAATGCTGAGTTTCTTTGGATAAACTAAGCAAATCTCACACTTTTGACATCTCAGTATTTCTTACTTGCAATCTAGTTTGATACAGTATTTCTAGAAAATAGTTGTTTTCAGTCACAAAAAATTCTAGCAAAGTATGATCAAAGTTTCAGCAATGATGTGTTGTTCAAACAAAAAATACACAGCTGAAGACAGCTACGATGTCATTTAACTAGTAAATATTTAAGAAGAAGGTAGACAGATCTGCTATCATACTAATCAGAAGCTAAAGTTTGGCAGTTTTATTTAATCCCAAACACTAGAGGTCTGATCAATATCTGCATTATAAAAGGACTCAAATCTTTCTGTCATGAGTAACAGTAGTTGTTTTCATGAGTAAAGAGGATGTTTTGTAGAATATAATGATTTCTAATCATGCAGAAGATAAATGATCAAATCAAACTTTTCCCAAAAGAGCTGGACGCATGCAAAATAAAGTATAAAAAAGACAAGCCATAATCAAATCTATTTCATTATTAGAAGTCTTTCCAAATAAAAAGATGCAAAAAATGAAGCATCAGAAAGAGAAAAAAATTGGGGTTAGAGGATGTTCTCTGTGTGTTTCAAAATAGCTACAAAATAGTACTTAAGTGAAAACTGCAGGACCAATTTTATTCACACTGAACTACTCTAAGTTTCTATAAAATACACCAAAACTGTGCCACACATGCCTAAAAGGATGAAAAGCTTAAAAATAAACACGGTTTAAAAGGTCTGACTAAGTCTAACACAAGGGACTTCCAGTCATTGAACAAATAAGAGAAGACACCACACAGAGAACCCCATCAAAGTAAGCACATCAAGTAACACAGGAATCCACTTCCTTTCGTGGATGTAAGTACCAAATGCCACAAGACCTTATGAGAGGAAAGGATGTTAAGGAAGGAATTTGCATACAGAGTAAAAAATGTCTGGTCATATCAACTAATATATTGCTAGTTACAGACATCTGCCAGCAAAGAGAAAACTTTATATGGTTTACTATAAAATCTGGCTCAGTATTTAAACTGCTCTTGCTGGTACTCTTATTTTCAGACTCACGATTTTGAAGTTTTATAAATCTTTGCATTCATAAATCAAAACCAAGTTCAGGTCTAACATACTGTGCAACTCCCAGCTGCCTGGCAGAACCCAGACTGATTTCCCAACTGCTTCTCAACGATAAACGTGATCAGTGGCTTAGGCTGGCTTTAAAATAAGGCCAGAAATAACATATACTCAATCTGTGATAAAAACCACCGGGCCACAAGCACTTTAATTTTAGTACAACCCGCAGAAATTCCCAACACCCCATTCTTCACACATCCTTCAGTTGATTTCTATCAAGCCTCATGAGTGGCTTACTATACAAAACAGCTGGATTCAGCAGTTGTTCATATTGATTATTATTTTTTGGTTTATTGGTCAAAATCAGACAGGGTTAAATAAAGGATATGCTGGCTGTTTAGGAGTCAAATTCAAGTTTCTGGGAAAAACTAAAGCTATTTTTGTGCAAGATTTTCCTGTTTCCTGCAAGACTTTCCTTTCCCTAATGGTAGGAATAGCACCACAATGTGTGTGGGAAAGGCTAATACTACTTCTTGCTCTTAAACATTTGCTTTTCTTGTAAGATGCTGTCCCACAAAGCTTAAGTAAACAAGCATACAGGATCCCTAGCAGCATTCCCTG
>NW_009953703.1:2308568-2317019 GCF_000747805.2 Chaetura pelagica | reverse complement strand
TTTAAGTGTCTGCATACACACCTGTTTGTAATAAACTAAATTCTGTTAACAGACTGAACTCTTCCTACAGCTGCAAAAGAAAAAGCCATAAGGATACTCTGATTTGCATATTAACATTGAATTAGATAGTGTCTCCTGTATGAATAACTTTAAATGGTAAAGACCGAGGCATTCACAGCTTTTGGGGTTGATGATTTCCACACATAGCAAAGAGAGACTTCCGTGTAAGATCACACTACAGAACAATTGAGGAAATGACAGAGGACTCCCTAAATTTAAATACTCTAATACAAGATAAAACATATATTATAGGCATGTATTTACAAGCAGTTCCCTATTTTAACTGCTGGCAACACAGACATTCATTAAGAGGGGCATTTTTTAAGAAAACAAAGCTTCAAAAAAGAGAAATTAATCTGTGACAATACTCTCTACTGGATTCTTGCCCCAAATTTGCATCATTCCCAATTCTAATACTACTGTTAGGTTTAATTTGTGAAGATAATTTCTGTATGCTCTTTTCTTTCAATTCTTGTGAAGCCAAGGTATTTATATCTCACTACAGAGCTGCCAAACATAACTGAAACCAGTACAACAGTTGTCAGCATCTGATGTCAACTGGAAAGGCCAAAGTCTATTTCAGCTTGCATATGGCAAACTGATCTCCAGAGAGGACTGATGCCAGGGAGGAAATATGGCTGCCAGAAAGCCAAGTATGACAGCCCCCACTGCTGAGAACCTATAAAAGGTTCTTATTAAAGAAAGATGATGTTTTTTATTTTAAGTTCAAATGGGTATAATCAGATACTGGTAACTGAAAGTAAAAATTCTGAGATTTTTAACACAGATTTTTGTTTCCTGTCAAAGAAAAGGTATAGTGAAATTATTCACATGCAGCAGAATAAATATGGCTTAACAACTGATACATTTATAATAAAAGTACAGTTTACAGTAGGAGCTTGTAAATGTTTTATCTACAACTGTTAAAACTCCTAAAGAAGAATGACTATAGTACTTTTAAATTATTATTATTTACAATTGCCCACACGTTATTTAGTAATATGATAAAACCAAAATAGACTTTTACTACAGTGTAATAGTAATAACCCATTTCCAACCAGTTGAAAACAAGATTTCCTTTTCCCTCTTGGGAAAAAAGAGGTGGATAAAAAAGAGAAAATAACCAGTCAAAGGGAACACTCAGTAACCAGGTGGCAAAGTTTTCTTGTAAGCAAGACATAACCAACAGGTCATGAAAACAAAATAAACATGCAGGCTATACTAACAATATCAGGAAATAAAAATAAAAACCCAGAAGGCATCTCACCTTTAGCTCTGCTTGTATGAATTCTGCCACGAACCCAAACCACTTCATCAGCTTTCTCCACTGTCAAGTCTTTTACTCGAATCAAAACTCTATCTGAAATACAGAAAAAACTCACATTTTAAAACGGTTTTGTTTTTTGAAGCAAAACATTTTTCACTTTAAACTCCACATACATTCTCTATCATTGATAAAATTCAGTAATAAATCTAAAACATTCATTTTTTTTATCTACAGTGTAATAGCTGTACTGAAAACACACAGGATCCTATTTCCTTTCTCAGTGATTTGTACTTGAGCAAGTAGTATTAAATTGGTTCAAGCTTATTGTTTTACTTTTATAGCAGGGTCAAATTTCACTACAACAAAAGCAAGACTTTTCATGGATGGCAGGACCCTGCATGATGGCACTATTTTTTATAGGATTTCACTGTGTTGCACTGCACTGCCTGCACTTATTAGTCTGGATTTCTGCTAGCTAAGGGATGTCTGCTCTGCTCCAATGTGCGATGTGGAAGTTTGTACATTGAACACAGCAAAATAAAGACTCAAAGGTGACATGACCATTCTCTGTACCTCCCTAAGTAAGGTATCACAGTAAAATAACTATTGTTTAAAACAAAGACAAGAAAGAAATCACAGAAAATGAGCATTAGAAATTAAAGATTTCTTTTTATAAAAACAACAGCATTTTGGAGCAACAAGAGTTATTACTGTGTAAAATCAGTTAAATCTCTTTTAAGAGAGAACTAGATCAAAAACTGCTGTCACTGCAGGAGCCAGAATTCATCAGAAAGAACACTTCAAATTCTATGTACCCAAGAAAGCTAAATAAAAATAGAAATGCATAGCTTTGGTACGACAGATTTTGTATCGTAAAGGAAAATATAAACATTATCAATGAAAATATCTATAAACAAATCAGGACTTTAAAAATTGTATACAATCACTATAAACTGCCAATACGCTAGCTGCATGTCACTAGTCCTTGAAACGCACTTGGTGGTTTTTTTCATAGATTTTTGGTCAATGTATTTTTGCATGGTCTCAAATACTGATTTTCTATAGTAACTACAAATCGGTTAGAGGATATATAGATAGCATTGCAGAGAACCTCAACAGTTCCAACAGATACACTCACTCATTTACAGTTTCTATGTGGTTAAAAACCCTGCTTATTTGATAAAAACACTCTTCCGGGAGATACAGACACTTAAAGGTCTCTTCTAAGTCTAGATATTCTATGATTCTATTAGATAATTCTGTGATTTGTAACATAAGCAAATTCCCTCTGCTTTTCATCAGTTTCAAATACTAAGACACGTCCACTCTAGACTTTTCCTGCCAGAATTCCAAAGTCTGCCTATCCCAGGTTACCATCTGCCATTCTGGACTCCTTCCCTCCATTTCCGAGCACTAGTCAGTTTGCCCCACAAGCCTATTATTCTGCACAGGAAATTTTAGGGGGTTGAAAATGTTTCTCAGCTGATACTCAGGGCAATGTAGCTTTTTCTTCAGAGAAACACGTCAAAACCAGGACAGAATGAAAGTGCACAGAGAAATGTGATAGGAAATTGATTCAAAGGTATTAATGATTGTGTGTGTGTGTACACATGTGTACTAGGGAAGGGAGAAAGGGGAATGAAGATGTTATCACTTGCCAGTAACTCTGATGTTCAAACTTGATCGGTACTACAGGAAACACACACAACCAGCACAACCCATAAGCTTTAGTATTTCTAAGATTTTGATATTCAGTTAAAATTACCTCAGTCAACTTAAAACTGTATTATTAGAAACTTAAGACATTTTCCAGGCACAAACGTAAAGACAGAATGAGGTGTTATACTTTTTATGGATCCTCAGTGTTTCAGGGACCATCTGCATTAGATCAATATTTTTTGAAGTCTTTTGGATACACAATGGTTCATGTTTCATCAAGACTAAACAAGACACCTTTAATAAATTTTTTATATCATACAAATTATTAAAAACTTCATCTTTCATTAGAAAGGTAACAAAAGAATATCCAAAAAGATACATCATAAACTCATTCTTTCCAACAGCAGAACATAGAACGACAGCATGGGTGAGGTTGGAAGGGACGTCTGGAGGTCATCTGGTCCAACCCCCTGCTCAAGCAAGGCCAGCTAGAGCCAGTTGTCCAAGAATACTTTTTGACAGTTTCCCTCCTTCAACACTTCCCAAAACTAATCTTCTTCTCTTCTCATTTCTAAAGTGCCAGTAGGTCTACATTTGCTAGTGTAATCAATCATTAGTCTTTGTCACTCATGTTTGCTTGTCCAACCAGCTTATGGTAAGTCAAATCTTTCCTCTATATTCTCATTTCACCTGGACCTCCTTTCAGTTCATTTCTCTCTTCCATGATCAAAATTAAGCTTCTTGCTTTCACCTTTAAGATCCCTTGCACAATACTCTTCAGACTACCTCCTACTTCTTCTTTCAGAAATGCAATCTATATTACATTTTCTGTCTTCTTGCCACATAAACCCTTACAGACAAATTAAATAATGCATAAATAAAAAACAATGTTTTAAACTGTGCTACAGTTGCAGTTAAGGGAATAAAGATTTTAAACCTAGTTCAAACAAAACATTCTGTAAGTCTGAAATTACACTTCCATCCCCAATTAAGTATCCATGCTATCTCACCTTCATTGACATTTTAAGGGGAAACTATTTTTTTCGTTCCCTTCATGTGTAGCACAATCTCTTCTTTCCAACATACTAAATAACCTTCTATTTCAGAACTCTGGTATCTTCTAAATATGGGAGAAGATAAAAACTCAAAGGCTGTCTGGATTATACAAGACAAAACCACTTTTCTACCCCCAGACCTTCATTCCCTGCCTGTCTCAACAGCCTGCTTGCTAAGTTCATTTATCTCATATCATGGAGTTCTCAACAGTAGGATCAATATTTCTGCCATCTCTGTGAAGTGAAAGCGTCTTTACAATGTTGGATACATTTGAAAAAAATAAGATAAATTAATAAAAAACCCAGAAAGCCAAAAGTGGGATAAGATGAAAGCAACTTCCAGGGAGCAGACATGAAAGTAAATGCGCTGAAGGGAGAAAAAGAGAAAGGCAGATGTAGTTTTATTGGCAATCACAGCCTTAAGCAGCCAGGAAAGACATGAAGGCACAGGTGTGTGTGTGAGACCAGCAGGGCAGGGTGGAGCATCTATGCAACAACTTTCTGAACATGTGAAAAGACTTTTAGTGAGCCTGCAGAGGAACACAAATCTATGGGCAAGGTAAAAGGACCTTGCCTATCCCTTGGAAAGGGAGAGCAATTTGCTCTGATCACTCTAAGCTTTTCACTTCCCATGTCCAGCTGCTATCTTCAGGACAGTGCAGCTACTACAGCAAGCCTTAAAGCAACTGTGCTGCAGATGTCCAACGGAGCTCCTACCCAGGTCTGTGCTGTCTGTATTGTCTGCTGGCTTCAATGACCAGACGGTATGTGGATCTGCACATGTCACACCACAATTCATTATTCTGACTGAGAAATGGCAGGTATCCACACAGACTTCAGAAAAAAAACAAAATTAATACAGTACAGACAGATGGGAATGCACACATTTGTGCTTCCCTGCCACCCCCTGCCCCAAGCGGCAGTTCCTCCAACACACTCAATGCAAGAATACTTTGGGGAAAGCAGATACACAGCACTGATGCCGAGTGATGATTTCACCCTCCGGTGAGTCCTTTCATGAGAGCTCTCCCTGGCAGGAACTACTGAATCTTTAAAAAAGAGGGCATTAGTTTCAAGTAAGGGACTAGGCTGATCTTGAACCTTTTTATTATAGGTATTTTGGATTTTAACGTTAACCTGATTTAGGTGTTCTGGATAACCATCTTCTATAAAACAGAACAGCAGCAGTCTTGTAGGTTGTGTTTTAGGCTGAATGGAAAACCTACTCCGGCTTGTCCATACATTGGCTGGCACCTTGTTTTTAAACAAAGAGTAAAGAGGACAACAGACCTAAGTCCAGTACTCAGTGCTTTTCAGATTTCCTTTAGCTTTTGCCATTTTCCTTCTCAATATATTTTTTTCTCCATAGTATTTTTGAGTGTTTCTTTTGAATATGAGTTGGCAGGGTAGACTTTCTCCAGGAGAGTAGCATTTGATCCACCATCTCAGCCTGCCAGATTGGGTCTCCTACACAGCTGTTTGCTATGGGGTGTGAATGAAGCTGGCAGAGCAAACACAGCTTGCAGAAACTCTAGTGAGCCAAACACCACTGCAGAAGAGTGCAGGGAGAGGAGCCCCACCAGGGAAATCTTTCAGCCTAGTCAGCAGTGCAGGTTAAGCAGCCAGATGCTAATTTGGAGACGTTCCTTTTTCTTATTATTATACATTTTAGATTGTGACTGCACATCAATTTATGGGTTGTTATGTGTCACTGTGGTCAGTTGTGTTCTTGCCCCTTCCAGCAGCCATCAGAGCCCTAAGACAACTCCTTTCACTTTGCTAAGCTGGCTAAACAAATTGTTATTACTAGCACATTGAAATGGATCAGCAGGAGACCCAGCATCACAAAGAGGGAAACCCACAGTAGGCAGCAGTTGAGTTGGCTTACAGTGTAATTTCAACTTCAGTTCCCTTTCTTTGACAGCTAGTATATATTTTATTTAATGACTGTTAATACAGTCTCTAGTGATTTTCTTGTCCTTGACATAATGTTCCTCTTCAGCTGGTTTCAACCTGTAATTGTTTTTGTAGCTCCTCCTCTTCCCTACATTCTGCATTTCCCTTCCTAAGGGAGGTCACCCAAACCAACTATTCAGAGGAGAAAAAAAATCACCTATCACATATTATGTTCCTTTTTTACATTTCACTATGAAGAAGTTACAAGCCAGCCTATTACCTTTCCTCATTCCTGTTTCATGCACTGAATAACATGAAGATTAATATTTCTTGGGATGTTGGCCTGGGACACTGCTCTCTAGCTGACAAATCTTTCTGAATCCCAATTCCCCATCAATATAAAATGAGGATTAGCTGAAATTCACAGCGGTGTAACTAATGATAAAAGCCATCAATGTTAATATATATTAATGGACTTGGTGGTCATATGCAGAAGTAATGAAGGCTCCATAAGCAGACAGGTATCCTACTCATGAGAGAGAGCACTGCTGCAGCAAGCCATAGCAGAACTTACTCCAAAAAAAGAAAAAAAACTGAAATCAGTATTCAGTACATTATAAATAATAGCAATTTATTTTTTAAAAAAAGACAAGCTTGCAGTGATGAATAGAAACAAAAACTGACCAGCTGTGAAGGAAACTGCTTGAAAGAGTCCAGTGCAGAGCCACTAAGATGATTAAGGGAGTGGAACATCTCCCTTATGAGGAAAGGCTGAGGGACCTGGGTCTTTAGCTTGGAGAAAAGGAGACTGAGGGGTGACCTCATCAATGTTTACAAATATGTAAAGGGCGAGTGTCAGGGAGATGGAGTTAGGCTTTTTTCAGTGATGACCAGCGACAGGACAATGGGTAATGGATGCAAATTGGAGAATAGGAGGTTCAATGTGAATATCAGAAAAAACTTTTTTACTGTGAGAGTGACAGAGCACTGGGACAGGCTGCCCAGAGAGGTTGTGGAGTCTCCTTCACTGGAGACATTCAAAAGCCACCCCGGCACATTCTCATGTGATGTGTTCTAGGTGACCTTGCTCTGGCAGGGGGGTTGGACTAGATGATCTTTTGAGGTCCCTTCTGACCGCTAGGATTCTGTAATTCTGTGTGGTCCAGGCAAGGGCAAAGACTGATACTCTGTAACCTCTCTGGACCCAGGTCCAATATTCAACCACACTCATTACTTTTTTTTTTCCTTCTAAGAACTTCCTGTGTTCCAACTTGTGTCTACAACCTCCTGTACACATTTACCATACCTTCAAGAGTCCAGCTTTACCTTCTTGACACCCTCCCTACACCCTCTCATTATGTAGCTTTAAACAGTACTGAGGTCAATCCCCAGCTTTGTCTTCTCCAGACTGAACAAGCCCAGCTCCCTCAGTCTCTACTCAGAGATCCTGTGCTTCAGTCCCTTGAGCTATTCAGTAGCTCCCCACTGAACTGGTGCCAAAAATCTTACAACATCTTCCTTGCACTGGAAAGCTCAAAACTGGACACAGGACTCCCAATGCAGCCTCACAAGTGACAAATGTATTCAAATAAAGGGAAAGAATGACAGAAAGATTTGAATATGGAAGTTTGGTAAATGATTTCTCAAACAAGTACTCAAGATATCAAGTATATAACTTGCCCTTCCCCCATCTTTTTAAAAAAACTTGTTTCAGTTTTTAACTGACCTGGTTTCTCTTGGGATTGTATCATTGATGACACTCCATATCTTTCCTTAGCATAATCCTAAAGTGGAAGTGAGAAACACATATCAAAGAAGCATACACAAAAATATGAACAAAATCATTACAGAGTTACTTGAGGAAATACAATTAGCTATAATATTAAAGATATTATCTTCTAGACTCTTAAGATTGAAACACACAAGTGAGAGAACTGTGCTCTGTAAGAAAAATCAACAGAAAACACACATTAGGATCATTATTTGCTACACAGAAGTTAGTGTGAACATCTCTGTAAAAAGCCTACTCCTGAGAGGGTATATGAGTCCAACAGAAGTAGATCCATGGCTAAGAATTTCCTTCCCATACTTAGGCACACTAAAAAGGCCAGATCACATGTCATTATGACAGCCAAAGCAAGCTTGTCTGGCTACCAGCAGAATCTGTTGGGTATGACACAGCAGGATTTGTTTTCAAAGAGATCACAATTCTAGTTTCCCAAACAAGCCCACTCATTTCCACTCATTTTTTAATTTTATTCTAGTCATCATATGGACATTTACTGGGGACAGGAGATGTCCTCCTTTCTCTGCTTTTGAAGAATCAAGGCTGATGTATAACTTTACAGCCACCTATACTCAGAATTCCTTACTCCTGATGCATTTTTGGCCTTTCAGCAAGTAAAACTGATTTTATAACAAAATGATCTGATGATCTTTTTTTTTTTTTCCTTTTAAAAAAATAACCGCCTAAAATTGTCCCACACTTATCTGTGATTTTCAAGTATGTGACAT
>NW_009953703.1:2305510-2307145 GCF_000747805.2 Chaetura pelagica | reverse complement strand
ATTCTGTAATTCTGTGTGGTCCAGGCAAGGGCAAAGACTGATACTCTGTAACCTCTCTGGACCCAGGTCCAATATTCAACCACACTCATTACTTTTTTTTTTCCTTCTAAGAACTTCCTGTGTTCCAACTTGTGTCTACAACCTCCTGTACACATTTACCATACCTTCAAGAGTCCAGCTTTACCTTCTTGACACCCTCCCTACACCCTCTCATTATGTAGCTTTAAACAGTACTGAGGTCAATCCCCAGCTTTGTCTTCTCCAGACTGAACAAGCCCAGCTCCCTCAGTCTCTACTCAGAGATCCTGTGCTTCAGTCCCTTGAGCTATTCAGTAGCTCCCCACTGAACTGGTGCCAAAAATCTTACAACATCTTCCTTGCACTGGAAAGCTCAAAACTGGACACAGGACTCCCAATGCAGCCTCACAAGTGACAAATGTATTCAAATAAAGGGAAAGAATGACAGAAAGATTTGAATATGGAAGTTTGGTAAATGATTTCTCAAACAAGTACTCAAGATATCAAGTATATAACTTGCCCTTCCCCCATCTTTTTAAAAAAACTTGTTTCAGTTTTTAACTGACCTGGTTTCTCTTGGGATTGTATCATTGATGACACTCCATATCTTTCCTTAGCATAATCCTAAAGTGGAAGTGAGAAACACATATCAAAGAAGCATACACAAAAATATGAACAAAATCATTACAGAGTTACTTGAGGAAATACAATTAGCTATAATATTAAAGATATTATCTTCTAGACTCTTAAGATTGAAACACACAAGTGAGAGAACTGTGCTCTGTAAGAAAAATCAACAGAAAACACACATTAGGATCATTATTTGCTACACAGAAGTTCGTGTGAACATCTCTGTAAAAAGCCTACTCCTGAGAGGGTATATGAGTCCAACAGAAGTAGATCCATGGCTAAGAATTTCCTTCCCATACTTAGGCACACTAAAAAGGCCAGATCACATGTCATTATGACAGCCAAAGCAAGCTTGTCTGGCTACCAGCAGAATCTGTTGGGTATGACACAGCAGGATTTGTTTTCAAAGAGATCACAATTCTAGTTTCCCAAACAAGCCCACTCATTTCCACTCATTTTTAAATTTTATTCTAGTCATCATATGGACATTTACTGGGGGCAGGGGATGTCCTCCTTTCTCTGCTTTTGAAGAATCAAGGCTGATGTATAACTTTACAGCCACCTATACTCAGAATTCCTTACTCCTGATGCATTTTTGGCCTTTCAGCAAGTAAAACTGATTTTATAACAAAATGATCTGATGATCTTTTTTTTTTCCTTCTTAAAGAAATACCAGCCTAGAATTGTCCAGCACTGATCTGTGATCTTCAAGTATGTGACATAAACACCTGCCAGGCCAGTGGTGCCCCTGCAGAAGCGGCCTCCTAGGGAGCAGAACCCCAGGTGTTTCTGTAGGAGGCTGCACAGCAGGGCACTGGGTCAGGGCTGGGCTGTTTCCCTGGCTCTAGCAGGGCCTCCTCCACCCGCACACGCGGGGATCAGTCCCAGAGGGGCTGGGGACACGATGTGTGACCGGGCACGGGCAGACCTCTTCAGTGAAGCACCAACCGACCGGGCCCACAGGAGGTGGGCAAGCAGGCTAAAACC
>NW_009953703.1:2300381-2305025 GCF_000747805.2 Chaetura pelagica | reverse complement strand
CCTGAGGCGGGGCAGCGGGTGGGTCTGGTTCGCGCTCGCCCTGCGGGGGCTGCCGGGCGCGTTTCGGCCTGAGGTAACGGGTTGGACTGTGAGGTGGCTCTCTGGTGTCCTCGGCTCAGCTTGGTAGCTGAGCCAACGTGCATTTTTGTTCTGTTTCGCCGGCAAACGTGCCTTGGCCGTCCTTCCCCTGACAGCAGTTCGTTCTCCTGTCCCCCTTCTAGTCCCACTGTTTCATTATTAGCTAGCTAAAAAGGTCCGGTAGCTGGGGGAGAATAAACACTGGTGTAAATCCAGGTGTTTCCTTCCAGCTGGGTGCTCAAATCAATGCCCTGGTGCTGAGGCTGGGCCTTGCTGCAGGTGCCAGTTTGCAAATTACAGAAATCAAGCAGGTTTTGAATCCTTGTTTATTGTGTGCAGGATGAGAAGAAGCAGTTAGCTGTCCTGATTTAAATTGCACTTCTGAATTTTCACATTTGACTACATAATGCCTCTTGCGGTATCGATTAGAGCTCTTCATTTCCTGTCCTGCAGTTGTTTATTTAACAGCATCTCGCACTGCATTGGTTCAGCATCTCTTTTCGTGGGAATCCCCTTGCAAAGTTCCCTTTCTGCCTCTGTCTCAGAATTTATGCACTTCACTGGAAGACCACAAAGCTTTCACAAAGTTCTTGCTTCCCGTGCAAAACGCTGTTGTAAAAAATTAAGATCCAGTAACAGAGAAGGCAAATCACAGTCAAGTTTTCATACCTCCTCACCACAAGAAACAAAAAGTTCTGGTAGTAGAGTATGAGGTGGTGTACTTAAAAGCTAATACACAAGTAACAAAACACGTGGTTTTCATACAGTCTGTCAGTTGCATCTTTACTGTTACCTGTCAGAACACAAGGCTGAGCAGAACCACTGCGGAACCTGAACTGACACACAGATGCAAATCTGTGCCTCACACGGAGCAGACGGTACCATCTGTACCACAGAGTGCTCCGTAATTCTCAGCATTTCAATGACTTTGCTGTGAAATTCAGTCAAAACAAACCAACCCTCTTAAACCTTTTTTTTTTTTTAAGCTGAGCACCTTCCAACAGTGAATAGCACAAGCATTTCCTCTGTGGCAAATAACCTGAAGGTAGTTCTGATGGAAAACCCCTTTTTATATCATGAGGGTGCTAGCTGAAAACAAAATATGGCCATTTAAAAGGCACTTTAGCTAATGGTTCTATTGCCAAACTTTCAGAAGAAACATTTTCAAGAGTTTATGCTCTCAGATAATTTGTCCAGAATCCATTTATCTTGCGGTTCAAAAACAGGTTTTTGGAACAAATTTCTACAATACACTGAAAATAGGTAAATTAATTTTAGGCATAGTTACCAATTCTTTCATACTTGATTCAATAAACCCCTCAAAATTCTCAATTTAATTTGATTCTGGTGCAAAAATGTATTTTGTCATATCCATCTCACTGAATTTATAAGAAATCCTCTGTTGAGAGCACAAAACACAGTGTGCAGATGATGTAGCTCATCTGATGCACCTTCTGTTTCATTGCACTATTATTGAAAATTGTGTAATGGGGGCAGCACCTGCAGTGAACCTTACAGTGATAAGTAGGAGCAAAGCTGGTGCAAAGCCAGGGTGGGAGGCGGAGGGGTTGGGGGACCTGCTGGGCGGCCAGCTCTGTCCCCTGGGCCTTCTCTGAGGATTACCAAATGGAAATGACATCACCCACAGCCAATGGGGGGGTCCCGGGGGTACAGCTGGATGGAAGCCATGTTCCACTTAAGTAACAAGACATGACATACCATGTGCTAATGCTAAATAATTTATCCCTCAGGCATATAGTGAATTGCAAAGCCAAGCTGAGGCCTGGTCAACAGTTTGTAGTTTAAATTAAAATGGGCTTTTCTGTCTTAAAGAGAGGGAGGGGGTTGTCAACTGTAGTGATTAAAAGTGGAATACAGAAATCTGGGTCTTCTCTTGTCTTCTCTTGTCTTCTCTGCTCTGCTCTGCTCTCCTTTCCTCTCCTCTCCTCTCTTCTCCCTCTCCTCTCCTCTCCTCTCTTCTCCCTCTCCTCTCCTCTTGTTCTCCCTCTCCTCATTCTCCTGTTATAATATGATCTAATCAAAATACTTGTTAGTGATTTTAGGGATGTACTCCACATATCTCTATTAATATGCAGGAAAATCTTAAAGAAAATGTTAAGTCACTGTGAATAATGATATTTAATATATCCTTGAAAATTAGTCATTAGCACCTGGAATATCTTAAACTGAAGCTATTTCCAAAATTTTGTAATTTATGTATTTGTATTACAAATGTTATATGGGTGTTTCCATAGCAGAGTCATAAATATGTCTCATTAGGAATCCAAAGGCATTTGGTTCTGCTGGGGCTGAACGCCCCCAGTCAGCCTCTCTTCTGAATGGGCTGAGCTAGCAGTTCACAGACCCTGGATTTGGTGTTAACCACAGCATTTTGTTGCCCACTGTTGGCTGCTGGAACTCACAGTGTAGCCTTTCCGACTCAGTGGCCCAGCCAAGCTTGGCCAAACCTTGGACATACTTCTTTTGGAATACAGTGCTGATTCTACTTAAGGGCTGTGTGCTACAATATGCTAAACACTTCCACTGAAACCATGAGAAGTTGAAAGTTGTCAGCACCTTCCATAATCTGTCCTTATGTAGCACTTCACAAAAATGGTGGCTCAAATATTCTTTGATCTTCCAGTGTACTATTGATCAAGAAATGACCAGTTAAAATATACACCATGTTGGTGGGAAGGAGATAAGAAATTAAAAGGACCTCTGGCCTATAGAATATGTGCTAATATATTTACATAGTTTCTACATGTTTGGCTAGTTAAAACCTGGAGAGCATGAAGCGGTACAAAGGAGCATGTGGAAAAAATACAAAACAAATTGGTAGGGTCTCTGAAAGGTCTTCAGGGAATTCAGCTTTATTGCCACAATAGTTCACTTTCCAGTGTGCAATTACTCGTTGTCATGGGAAGGGATTTTGAAGATCTCTCTTATTCTGGATGCTGCAAAGCAAGCTTAATTTAAGTAAGAGGTTGCATTTGATTTTTCTTTTCCATATTTGCTTATCTAGGTTATTTTATGATTGTCAGGCTAGTATCCATTTCCTTTTAGATAACAAAAAAGAGAAAAAGCCACACCACAGAAGAAAAATGCAGCAGCAGCAAAAAAATTAATATTTTGTTTTATTTATTTATTTAAGCTATGTAAGTTCATAGTGTGCATTCTGTGATAGGGAAAGCTCTTCTATTAATAATTTTCAATCTTGGCAAAAATGCATTTTTGTAATTCATCATTCTTTTTTTACTGAAGCATTTGTACAACGAGTAACAAAGCTTTTGCATCTAAATCCAACTAGGAACAGAATTTGGCCAATCTAATTCCTTCCTGGATTTTCGCAGCTTTACTTCCTTTGGGAAGTTTTAGTCAATGGGAAACAAAGGCTTATTTAAAGGATTAAAGTTACAACTATTCCCTTTGTTTTAGAGCTTCAATCACGGTTTTCCTCTAGTAAACAACATTTGCAATTAATAAAACTTCTAAAAAAACAGGAACTTTGGGGAAGTACGTGCTTATGATAAGCAGCAGGATTTCTTTTAACAGAACTCTATACAAAGGTGTAGTCTTTTTAAGTTGAGACAATGATAACAATTGAGTTTCTCAGCGCATTTTAAAAGCGTCCCTCCTGATAAACACAGGACAACATGCTCTACAGTCAGGGATGGGCAATACATTTACATAGGATATATCTTGTCAACAGTTTACTGTGTCCCAAAATGATTTTAAATAGCTGCAAACAACTCACATTTCATATCATGCGTAAACCTAGTAATCATGTCTTACACAATGAAATATCTGTGCCCATTGGACATACAGTACTGCATATATTTATAAGCTATTACCCATAAATTGTTTATTGTTTCCTTTATATGATGCTTGAGAAAGGCATTTGGATGGCAGTTATCTGCACATGAATAAGAACACACGAAATATTTAATCTTTATAATTTAGATTTTACTGGTTTTATGTCATGAAATATCTTGTGAATATTTTCAAGTTTATGTCAGCTATATTTTTCTTACTTGCTTTATGTGTTTACTCCCAAGGAATTATCTCCTGTCGGAGGGAAACTGAGGGAAACGTCGTAACTTTTTTGAAGGCCCTCCCTGGAGGGCAGTGCGGAGCTGCGGGATGGTTTGAACTAGCTGTTGCAGGAGACATTTCACTAACAGCTCAGCTATTGTTCTCACCCAAGTGTCCTGTTCTTTTTCGGGGGTGGCTTATGGCCAAAGGGTGCTGATAACAGCAGTCTGGAGAATAAAGGGACTGCAGTTCTGTCTGGCACCTTAAGCACAAGTGCATTGTCTTTTCTTACGTGCCATTTCTCATTTACAAAAAGCATCTTAAGCCGTTGTCCTTCTGATGATAATTTTTACACTTTTGTTTCATATGTAGGCAGATTGTTTCTTTCAGAATCTTTTGAGTAAACGTTCCTCTGAACTGAGAGTAGCTTTCTTATCCTCTAGCCCAGAGTCAACTTCTGGTGAAGTTCTAAACCTTCAGAAACAAAAGGTTTTAATGAGAATCCTGACTCAGACTATTTCAGCAGCAGGA
>NW_009953703.1:2283562-2300324 GCF_000747805.2 Chaetura pelagica | reverse complement strand
GGAATAGCACACTGTTATCAGTAGAATGTGACTCAGGCACCGACAGTAAATCTGATCTTTGAGATCATCCAGTAGGAGTAAATGTTCTTTGTTGCTGCCTGAAACAAACAAGAAACAGAGACGAGTCATCTAACTGATAAAATGTGACACAGAGAATGTTACATAATATTTTTCAGATATTTTCCTCCGGCAGTCATGAGCCATTTTGTAAACAAAGTATGTTACCGATTAAGGGTGCTACACCAGACTTTCTGCATGTATGCATCCAATCAGACTGTGAAGATAGTCACAAAGAAGTGGGTAGGTTAGTATAAGTGGACAGGCTGATTCCTAGAGGAAATAAGCGTTAGCATGAGAACAACAGCTGAACTAAAATCCCATAAGCCAGGAAAAACAGCTACACAATTACACTAACAGGTGGTTGGTTTCAAAACAAATTTCAAGGTCTGACAGCTCTGTGCACCTGCTTTGGGCTGATTTCTTTTAAGGACTTGGATTTGGCATGAGCCATTGATAAAAACCACAGTTCTTTTTGTCTGAGAAAAGTCATCATTACCATACAGTGATGATAAACTACTAAAGCTTGTGAAAAGTAGTACTTAGCCAATAGGTAATATGGGTCATCTGCACACTCTGTCGTTAAGCTCAAGTTTTTCTGTACCAGAGAGCTTCAGACAGACACTGTTAGGATCAAATCTCTTCTTCTGTAAACTGAGATAAATCCATCTCAGCAGGGTGGTGCCATTTGAATTAGGTATGACTTCAGCCTTTGTCTTCACCATCAAAAGAAAAATGAGATTTTATTTGATAGGGAATTTTGACAGATATTCAGCAATTTGTTTATTCTGTTATGAAGATTGTACTCTTTCTTCTAGATTTATTTTAATTTTTAACCTTTCATTTGGGAAGGTTTTTTCTTTGCTTATATTTGTTTTCAGTTTAGAGGCATTTTTCCTGAGTTTTGGACAAAAGAAAGATGGTCGTTTTCCTATAGGGGCAAAACTAGAAACATGCTTTCATCATTTAAATGTTTGTACGGGTGGTATTTTATGGATGGCTCCCACATGTCAGTGTGAAATAGTATAAATCTTACATTTGATCAGAACAGATTGATAAATGGAGCATTTTGGGTTCAAGTTACTTAGTTTCTATAGAACTGAGATTTTCAGGAAGACCTACTTAGAAATTCCAGTTCCTCTAATTTTCAGGTAGTGGGATTACATACAATCCCAAATCTATCACATCTCTATAAGATTTGGGCTTTAATTTTGAACACTTCACTTTACAAACCTAACAAGTTGTGGTTTTATGTGATGCAAACCTGAATTCTAGAAATGTGTTTTGTTACTTTCTTCTAGAGGGAGGAGGAAGAATATGATGTCCATTTTCAATTCTCAGCAATTATATGGTCCCTGTACCTGCAGCCTGGTACATTCTGGAAGCACCAGTAAGACCTGCACACCATGAAAACTACAGCTGCTTTTCACTGCTGTACTTCCTCTCTCCTGTAGTCTGTTGAGCTAAACTTGTGGGTATTTATAAGATTTATAGAGTTCAGGATTGATGGGAGTGCATACAGAACTGCTCATTTAGTTCTTTATCCTGCTGTGGGGATTCCCCCTCTACATTTTGCTGCTTTTTATATGACATAAAATGATGAGTATATAGTTCATGGCCAGAAACAGATAAAGAGGATGGCATATCCCATCTCCTTTTTGCAAATGAAAATCCAATTCTACATGGTAACAAGCTTTTGTTTTAACTGCCCTTCATTCAGAACGACTACATTTATTACCTGACAGCAGGGTGGGGTTTTTTACTGAAGATTCTATTTCTCACACCTTGATACATTGCTCCTTTTTGTGGATTGTTGAGGGCATTCCTGTTAATTTTGCTTGGCTGCCATGTATGATTTAACTAGATGATTGTTGAGGTCTGTCTCTTGTTTTTTCATATTTTTGTAGTTGCCTTCCAGATTCCACAATATGTAGGCTTCAAAACCTGTCTAACTGGAAAATAAGATCTAAAAGATAGTAAGTTACACCTTATGAAATACACTTAAAATGTAAATCTTTGAAATTTGCTGGATTAGTTATCTAGGTTTGCAGTGATTTTGCCTTTGTTGTAGTTATTCTGCTAATAAAGACTGGGGTGACCTTTTTCCAGTTGTCAAATTCAGACAGACACTAGCACAACGTCAAAACCTCAGCTGCCTTCCTTGAGGAGAAGTTAGCGGAGCTGAGCATTCAAGAACTAGGTTAAAGATTTTATCATTGGAAGAGTCAAGCTACAAAAAGAAAAATATTAGAGAAGGTCATGTGGGTGAAGAATCTGAGGATCTGCAAGTTTTCCTTAATGAATATCTAATAACAAGCCAGGGTCAGCAGTCTTTTCTACCAGTGAGCTAGTAGAGACTGGCTGTCCTCAGTAGCATCTGTGATAACCTGCCTTTACAACAAATGTAGCTCCATGGGAAGCCACACCCTCATGCTGAACTACTCCTATAAATGCACCCCTGTCCATTTCAGACAAATCATCTAGGTTAGCAAGGCTCTGCCATTTTTTTATTCTAACCTAGCTGACCTTACACAGCATAGACAGTTTCCGGTGAAGTGCAGTGTGAGGAACAATTGAGAAAGAGCCAGCTTGTACAGGACAGCCCTTTGCAGAGGCATGTTTGCCTATAGCATGAATCATTCTGAGAAGTTGTGCATCTTGGGTTTTCTGCATTTGCAGACTGCTGCTGTGCTTACTGCACTGCTGTGACTCACTGTTTATCCAGTATGGAGGCTACTTACAGTTCTATGATATTCTAATACATCTGTAGATTTCAGTCTGCCATGGAGTGATCCTTTTTCCCTTTCTTAGAATGTGGCTCTAAGCTTTTCAGAAGGTCAGGACAT
The DNA here is from genome assembly GCF_000747805.2 of Chaetura pelagica. Taxonomy (NCBI): domain Eukaryota; kingdom Metazoa; phylum Chordata; class Aves; order Apodiformes; family Apodidae; genus Chaetura; species Chaetura pelagica. The sequence goes on along the minus strand of NW_009953703.1, from coordinate 2,297,421 downwards.
CTCAGGACTTAGCTTTGAAGGCTTTTCTCAGAGACCTGACCCTTGAAGATTTCTCAGATTTTGAATTGAAATATTTGACCCACTTTGGAGAGGAAGAAGAACAAATAGAACTGGAATTGGGAAGGTCACCTTTAATAGTGCATGAACTACTTCTTAACAAGCCTTACAATTGCTTTGTTTCTTCCTCTTCTAGTGCTGTAAACATGACTAGCCAAAGGAAGAGCTTAGAAAACAACTCAAGGAAGCTACAAAGGCTGATGAGAAAGCAAAGCAGCCAGCTGGGCCGGTTAGTGTTTAACAGAACATTTTCTAATAGTTGTAGTGGATTGATTTCTACACATTTCTCAGTAGCTACACGTGACACATTTTGAACTGGGACAGTGAAGTAAGTGAGGATATTCCCATACAGAAAGCTCACTTTTTAATGCATAATAATAGGCTGGGTTATATTTGTAGTCTTCCTAAATCCCTGGTAAATAGACAGCTGTTTAATCCAAGGTTGAACAGAAGAAGAGGGTTTTGAAACATCCTTTTTTAACTTACAGGTTAGCTGCTGGGCTATTTTCTAAAAGAGACCTTCTCATTTTTCTTCGTTTGGGCACAGTAACTAGAGCAAATGCATTTGTCAATTAATTGAGAGATAAGTGTCTTGTTTATGTAATGTCGAAATCCTGAACCTCATGCTTAGGAGGCTGTATTATTTAGAGGGAATGTTGAATTACTAGTGGTTGTGATAGTTTATATATGAAGAATCAAGGAGATGGGGTAATATTGACAAGTCATAGGTTAAACCCCTTAGTAAGTTTGTAGATATCAAATCTAGCTCTTTGTAGTTTGTGGTGTCTAAAAAAGGTGTTTGGACTAGGAGTTAGAGTTGATTAATATAGGTGGTATATCTGTCTGTAATTTCAAACAACCATCATGAAATTTCAGCGTACCTATTACTAAGGTCACTGTAAGGTTATGGGGCATACATGATCCCTGTCCCTCCATTCCTAGTTGTGCACAAGTAGAGGAACGGGTTGCTCAAGCAACATAGAGTGCCTTTGTTGTCCAGGGTAGATTGCAGAAGCATTTGCACTACATGCAGTGCATAGTGGGAGGACGTGACATTTCCGGGCTCTCTGCTTGCTTTCCTTTCCCTTTCGTTCCTCGCTGGGCAGCCTGTGTCAGTCTCCACAGTGTATTAAATCTTGCTTGCAGACAAACATGGTCATTTGGTATCTGTCAAAAAATGGTAGTAGGGGTAAGTCTTCCTCTGTCACTATATTCTACTCGCCACAGTATTGAATCTCTCTCCCTCAGTATTTCACTGCCTCCCATTTGAAGCCTAGGAGACATCACTGATATAAATCAAAGGATGTTTTCTTTTCCTGTTATGTCTTCAAGAACCCAGTTCTCCTTGCATACCCTAGCTCCCATTTGCAAATAATAACTCTATCTCCATGGTTGGTTGGGTTATGGGTTATGGTAATGAGAACTACATTTCTTATTCTGCACTTCATTTTTATTTTCAGGAAAGCAATGTATGGCTCTTGACATTAGAAAACAAAAGAAGGTTTTACTGGAATATATTTTACAAGCTGAAATGTTTCTTACAGTAAAAACAAAATTATAATATTTGTTAATGGCTTGTAGGTACGTAGAATATAGTTTCATTCAGAATAATTTATCTCAAATTGGAGCAATTTGAATTCTGAGGTGACATCAAGTGAAGTTCAAGTCATGTGCAGGTACATCTTGAACAAAAGGAAATGTATGTTTACGGGAGACAGCAAAACTGAACAGGTGGGAAAAGAAGAATGTAGATTTTGTAAAGGGAATACAAAAGAAAAACCTTTTGTGTAATCAGTGTAGCAAACAACGATAACAGAAACCTAAATGCAGCAAACAAGAATGGATTAAAAAAATATAGTTAGTTATACTTGCTGAGCTGATTGAGCTAGAATTGCCTTTGTATCACCTACTATCTTGTACTTTGAAGCTGAAGCATATAAAACAACAAAAGTGAGAAAAAAGCCTAATGAACTAGTTTTGACTTTGAATGTTTGAGCTGTGAAATGCTTTTGTTTCATGTATTTATTTGTTTGTGATGTTATCTACAAGTGGTGACTGATTTCTTCCTGTACAATATCCATTCACAATATCTATTCAGTACAGCTAAAGAGGGATGGGACATTCAGCCTTTGTTTTTGGAGTGAGAAAATAAGTTGTACATGCAAAGAGAACAGATTATCTGTGTTTACTGCTCTGCCTATCCCAGTGCTTCTATGTGAGGCTTTCAGCCTTCCTAAGTTATAAATTGTCATATAACATTTTCAAGAGAAGGTTGAATAACATTTTAAATTATGAGGTAGTGATAGAAGTTAAATCTGTAAACTGAGATTGGCATAGGAAAGGAAATAGCAAAGGAAAATAATCTCATTTTAACTGGCTCTGTAGGTGGTACAGTGTTCTACAGAATCACTGAGCCATTACTTACTCTCTAATTGTCCTTCATTTTCCTGTTCTGAAAAGCTGTTAGTGCAGGACATAAATTGTGTCTGTATGATATTTCTGCACCTAGCTGGTAAGGAATAAAATTTTTTAATTGTCACATAGAGCTCCTCAGACACCCCTACAACTTCAGGCAAGAAAACCTTCTAAAACTTAAGGTTTTTGGAATAACTCATTTCTTCTCAGACACAGCGTTGGTATTTTAAAGGCTTTTTGGTTTATTCCATGTTTTCTGTGCAAGATACTGCTCAGAGCTCGTGGATTTGTAATTAGTTGGGAAGCAAAATTCATAAGGCTGTTCACCATTTACATTATCACTGTTCAAGCTTAAGAGACAGTTCATTACAACAATAATACTTCTTTGTCTTCATGACAGTTACAAAAAGTGATTTTTACATATTGTGCTGATTTAATTCAAGTGAAGCCATGGTCCCATCATGAACCCTGTGGCTTTCTTCTGTCTGCTTTGTTTGTCACCAACCACTTTCTGCTTAGGTGGTTAATTGTAGGTTTGTTTTGGGATATTTATAGTTCTGGCTTACTGTTGTCTCAAAAGCAATGGCTTTAACCTGAACAGAATATAACCTGGAATAATTTGAAATCCTATTGCTTCCAGTAACCATGAGAATACTGATAAAATGATGACATGAGCTCTGAAGAGAGAAATAGAGATATCTGATTTTGAATGGGAAGAAAAATGTTCTGTCAGAGCAAGTGATTAAGCTTCATGTCTACATTTCCAAAACCATCTCCAAACAAGATCAAAATTATCCCTAGGATTTGCTTTAGCTTTTACAATCAGTATTTTAGTTGGCTGTCATTTTCCACTAAATAGCAAAAAGTGTATATGATATATTTCTAAAATTATTCTGCTTTTTTTCTTCCTATTGTGATATTTTCCTAGTGTTAGTTTAATCTATTCCCTGTTTCCCCTCCACTGCCCTTCCTTTTCTTCTGTATCTTTTTCTAGAAGTTCCTATCATGATTTTCTGAGTTTGTTTCTCAGCAATGCTCTCAGGCAAACGTTCTTGATGATACAAAGTCAAATAGATGATCTTTTTATTAAAAAAAAAATATTTCTTCTTCCCTTTATAGTCTTTATATGTTTTAGCCAACTTGGAGAAGTTTTGCAGTTAAATAGATGCATCATTAGTGAAGATCTGTGCATGTACAACTGAGAGCGGAACTGGCTTAAATTCTGCTTCAAAAGGAAATTGAGTGGGATCCTGCAATCCTGACCTGTTTCCCTTTCCAACAGCAATGAGCTGAATCAGAAGGGAACTAATGAATTCTGGTCGATTTCCTTCAGCGCACCAAAGCTCTTTAAACACATACTGAAGAAGGGAAATGAAGTAGGATTAGTCCATTTCCCTTTGAAGCCAGCTGTGTGTTCACAGTGCAAGTACTGGAACATTATTTCACTTGCCACTTTCTGGCTGTGGGCCAAACTGTAGTGTCATCTTGAATTGATGTAAGACCCGAAAATACATAGAAAAACACATAGACTACTTCTGGACAGTGAGTAAGAAGTAGGTATCTATATGGTGAATTGTGCTGTTTACCAGTTCTTTGCCTGTTTGGCAAGGAATGACCTAATTATTATTTTTTCATTAGCTTTGCCATGGCCATAAGTAGTTCTGGGGCCTTATTTTCCCTTTTAGATTGATTTCAAATAGGAGTGTAATGTTTTTATGTAATGCTCAAACATTTTGTTGTTTCTTTAGTGCTATTAAGTTGTGGTTTTGAGGAAGAAAAGTCCCACATGTTTCATCTTATACAGAGTGTATTTGGGGAGTAGGGATGTTTTAGGAGTTGTATAACACTGAAAGTCGTATAAGTGTGACTCATTCAAGTACTAACTATTGTTCTGCCCATTTATAGCACCTTTCTTTCCAGAAGGTCTCAAAATATTTTGTAAATAATGTGGTGATTGCCTAGCACATGAAACTCTCAGGGAATAAAATCTCGTTTTGCTCCAAAAGTATGAGACTTTGCCACTCCATTTTCATTTAGTGTTGCAGAGCTCTGGTTACCACACAGTGCAACAGTTCTGATCCTTTGTGTAGGAAATAAGCAAAAGAAAAAAATAGGCAGAATCTTACCCACAGTACTATGCACCTGAAGTATACTGGAACAAAAAAGTGGCTGCAATTTCTGAAGTACAGTGACACTGGGAAGAATGGAAACATTTGGTCTAGGACCTTTGTTCTACAGAGCTATTGAATCTTTGTCTTCCAAAGTCTTTCTTGTAATGTGTTCACATACACTGTCTTTGATCTTATCTGTTACAGAGCATCTGCCATTTCCATGTTTTTCCATGTCACTGTGGTTTTTACCTGCTTAATTGCAGCACATTACTGAGCTGACAGATGTGCTGCCCCAATGGCATAAATGAGGCCAAAGCAGGTGTTGACTGGTACAGCAGTGTCAGCTGGAGGTTGTATGTTTTTCACAGTTTGTGTTGACGTAGCTCTGCTGGCAGAAATTTGTAGTGAAGTGCTGACTCTAGGGATCAGTGGATGAAGATTCTTGGCTGCCCTTAAAGTAGATGCACACTAACCAAATTAGGGATTTGTAGATTAGGGCTGGGACTTCAGACTTGGTCCAGAAGAGAGAGGAGGATCGGAGGAATACCCAGAGCACCAGAGCAATATTAGACTGTCAGACTGAATACAAGTGCATCTTGTCTCTGAGGTTCATATTTGCTTGCAGGTTGAGTGAGCTACTGAGTTGGTACCAGAACTGACAAAATGCAAATAATATAAACAACCTTAATATTAAAAGCAAGTTAATAAATTTAAGGAAGCTAGTAATAAATAGAAGGAAACTTACTTCTTTCTCTGACTGCTGTTTTTTACCCAATGATCATACTGTCTGTAATGGACAGTGAAGGATTGTGATTGCAGAGCTGAGTTCAAACAAAAAAAATCTGAATCCCTATGGGCTTGCCTTTTGAGAAGTTTAGCCAGTCCAAAACTAAATCCATGGATAAAGCAGTGATCTTTCTTCAGACTGTGGAAAAACCAAAGGAATTTCTTAGTTTGCTGCTCTTTGTTCTCAGCAAAGCACAGTGAAAGGAGGGAAAATAAGAAAGGCTGTGCTTGCATTCCAAAAGAAGCCTTTAAAAAAACCCAAACACCCAGGCAATATAGAATCAGGTAGAAAAAGATGAATGGCCTTGAGAAGTTACATGTAAACCTGCCCTTAAGGGAGAGCTACAGGAAAGCTCAACAGATCTCCATAAATACTGTTAACTCAGTCAAAAGCTAACAGAAAATTGTCAATATTCTACAAAGCCCAGTGAACAGTCCCAAACGCAGGCATGCAGATTAGACATGCATGACTTCTGGAGGCCCTGAGATGGAAGGGGATGCACCCAATCAGGAGAGCAGGGAAAAGCAAACAAACAAACAAACAAAAAAAGTGCAGATAATTCAGTACTCCCTAACCCTCTACTCTGGAGATGTTCCCTTTTGTATCTAACACAACAGGAGTAGAAATTAGGCCATAGCATCACTGGAGCAGACGGGCAGGCTCTGTCTGTGCAGCAGCAGCATGTGCTTCTTCTCAGGGAGTTGCCTGGCAACGGAATGCTGTCCGCCTGAGTAACTGCAGGAGCCCATTGAAACACACCGACGGGCAGAGGGAAGGAGAGAAAGGAAGAAAGAGAGGAGGAGGGGGGAGAGTGATCTCACCAGTTTAGAAATATCTGGCAGCAGAGCGAGGACGCTAGGAATGAAAGAGCGAAAACTGAGTAGGAAAGGAGAGAAAAACTCTTAGCTATTCAAGAGTGAATCTCTCCAGAGATGTGTATTTTTATTTCATACGTGTCAGAGAGGGACCTAATTTCACTGATTTCATCAAACATGTGAAGATGGTCACACCCAAAGAATAAAATATTTCGAATGTGTAGAATATGCATGCTTCTAAGAAGCAAAAGGTGCTGGTGGAAAGCTGAATGCACAAACATAACTGTACTGCGGGTAATGAGAGGCATCCTCCAGTGCAAGGGCTTCCCTTGTGTGGAGCTCTGGGCGATGGCTTTCAGGCCACAAAACTCTGCTGCCATTAGCCCAGCAGGGCAGGACCCGTGAGCTCCTCTAATGACGTCATTAAGTGCTGTGCTGGGGACTGAATCTATTCTATTGACCAACAATTAGATTGCATGGGTGTGCCAAATGACTAATTTCTATTAGTGTGGGAATTAGTTAAATAACACTTCATCTGGGGTTTTAAAGAACCTAAGGGAGTCAAGTGTTTAACTCTCACTGAACTTCAATTGCAAATCTCCCAGGGAAAATTAATGAGCTGAGTCCTAAGAAGCCTTGCTGTTTCCAAAAGAGCTTGAATTTACTGTGTGTTGTCCAAGTCTCTTTTCTCCCTCATTGATATATATGCAGTATTCATTTTTACATGCAAAGATATTTATCAGAATTTTCAGTTATTAACCATTTGGAAATTTGGAGTCCTTGCTCTTACGAAATAAGCTTTCAAATTACTCCAACTAAATTGTATTGCCAGAGTTGTGAAGTAAATAGTTGTGAAGATGGACATCTTAACCACTTGAAGAGTTAGCAGCTCACTGAACTAAATGGTTAATTCTCTCAAGTCAAGAGCAGATTCAGGAAATGAGCACTGAAACAGCCTTCACTGGAGACATTGCAATATGCTTTCTTAGTGAAAACTCAAGCCCTAAAGAAAATACTGGAATTAGTTAAACGTCCAAACAGGAAATGATGTATTAAATCAGACCAATATTCCGTCTGATATGAAGCCAATTTTTGACAGTTACCAAAAGCATTGGATAGTATATTATGAATAATTTTTTGAAAAGCATTGCCCGTAAACAGAACCTCTTTCAATCCATAATTTATTAAGGATAGGATTTGGGGTTTTTTAAATGATGAGATTAAAGAAGATCTATGTCAATCTGACTGGTCATCATAAGAACTCCAAAAGAGCTCTAAGTGCTTACAGACTAATGCATCTATTAGAAGTTTGAATTATTTTTCTACAGTGAACAATTTCTGTGGTGCATGCTGCTGGGAGCTCTGCTCACATCAAGTTGTTCAGTCTTTGGCAGGTGTAGGAATCTAGCTAGTATCAATGGGCTTAATGTATTCATATGAATTGTGCAGTCATTATTGTACATGAGACTGATGGGATGTTAGGGATTTAATACACCCTCCAAGAATATTCATATCCTGTTGTGTGAAGGCCACTCTTCTGCAGCAGCCAACTGCTTTTGAATTTCAGGAATGATACTAACAGTCTCAGGTAGAAGCAGCACAGATCTTTTATCAATCACATAATTGGTTGATATTTTATGGGGAGAGCAAAGATTAGGAAAATCTCTTTGCAAAAAGTACCCAAAGAACTGGGAGTAATATTTTATTATGTCTGAAAAATGCCTGTGAATTAACAGACCAAGACAATTACACTTTTTTTTTGCATCACGAGGCATGAAAAGAAGCTATAATGAAATGTGGATAAAGAAAATAATTTTGTTTCCATTTGAAACCAGAATGTAAATTACTGTTTTTTGTTATCTTTTGTTGTCACTACTGTGATCTTTTTAGAAGCAAGTTAGAATGTCTGTTGTGACAGTTACAGCTGTAGTTTGTGGGGCACTGAAAGAAGCAAATCATTTAGGATCAAACATCCTGTGTGTGGTCCCTATGACATTCATACTTTAATTCAAAAGTACAGTCTTCTGGGCTATTTTTTATAGTCTATGCTGCTGCTGTCATCAAGCATATCATTCCTATTATTCTCAGTTCACTGGGTTGTGCAAGAAGCAGTTTTTCTCCCAAAGCCCAGGAAATGAGCCATGTTTATTGTTCAGCAGAGAATAAAACTGAAGTTTAGCTTTGTGTTTGACTGCAAGAGAATTTTGTATAATCAAAAACTATGTATCCATTCTATGTCTGAAAGTAGGATCAGAAATTCCCAGGTTTTCCAGGATATGTGATTATTTCAGCCATTCTGATACTATAAGACTGAGCTCAGTCTTTGCTTTCTCTTATCAGATTTGCCATACTCTACAATACAATAAACGCCCACACAAAAAACAATGTTAAAATAAGGTTAAGGTGAGGACACATGCTCACAAAGGAAGTAAGTTCTGAAATACTGTTTTCATTAAAATCTTCACTCAACAACCAGAATGTTATCAAAAGATGTGGCTCTGTGGCTGAGGACTGAAAATATCCTCAGATTTTTAACTATTGTGGTATGATCTTTATTTTACAAAGTGGTTCATCAGTGATCTGCTTCAGCTTGAGAATTCCCTCCCCTATCAAAATGAATGGTTATTGCAGTAGATTAGCTGCAGTACTGCTGTATATTTTTATGCATCAGTAGATTTTCCTTGATGTCGGGAGACAACATTCACAGCTGAGAGCTCATGTTCAGTTCTGAAATTTGGTGCCTTTTACTAACCTTCTCTGATCACCTGGTTGTGTATTTGAAGCTCCAAAATGCCACCTTCAGTACCTGATTTGAAGATTGAGTTGTCAATTGTTAACCTAACCTTTACAGACCAGCACTGAGCTATTTAATTTTGTCTGGATTTCCAAGCACATTTAATTATTTTCACTTGGACATCACAGAAAATGCCTTTGAAACAAATCTTGTTCACTTTGGTAAGGTTTCCTTAAATTCCATAAATATTTTTCAACACCTTGATTTTTTTTCTTTATTGACTCCCTCTTATGTTTGCCTTCAGTTTGGCATGGTATAATTCCTACATATAATTTGAAAATGACCTAGATTAATTTGAGGAATTTTGTGCTATCTTGTCTGAGCTTACTTTGCTTGAAAGCCACAGTGTATTTTAACTACTATACCATATTCCAGTGGCAAAACTTGACCAGAAATGTAAATAGTAATTTTATTTGCCATCACAAAACTGATTTTTAAAATTAATTTTATATAATTGGCCAGTCAGTATATTATGGTGATAAAGTAGAGTCGGCTGGCAATAAATATACGTGAGGCAAAAGATAGAGTTTGCTCATTCCAATATTGAGGTTTTATGGAAGTACCAGGAGGAAACTGACCAGACCAGTACCAAGAAGTCACAGCCTTTGCAAATGTTCTGTGCCTTCATCTAAACAATGAACAAAAATATGTTGTGTTCCCTGAGCCATCTGAACAATGTAGAAGGAGCTGTGCTAATTTTTTCAGAAGGTTCACACATACAGGAGATAAACCATTAACTATATTAAAATTATTTCTGAGGATTCTCTTGCTATTGCCACCCTGGGATGGTTTTATTCAGGAATAGGAATGTTCAGATATAGAGGGTTTGGATTTTTGGAATTTTTTAAGTAGTTCTACTTCAAACATGTATGGTATCTTATTTGTGTGAGAAGGTTTAGGCAAGGCCTTAGCTTTAATCAGGATGCCATTCCTGTGTATGCAGGTTTTTAGTGCAAGTTGCTATGGAAAGCTATGGTGCAAGGTAGAATATGTTCAGTTTAAAAATTCTGTAGAAAAGTCTGAGGTTGCATGTATGTTTGTAATCCTGTGCTCAAGATGCTGCCGTGACAAGCTCTGTACTGTTTCTCATTTTACTCTTCATCTTTTCTTCTGTTTGCTTCTTTCTCTTTCCCCCTCTAATTTTCTTCCTCATGTTAGACAAAAAAAACACCAAACCCATATAAGATTACAGATTAACAGATTTTCAGTCATAGCAAGCATTTTATCTATCATGAATTTGGATGCATTTCTTTAAATGAACATATTTAACTGTCAAAATACAATGGCTATCAGATTAAGAACAAATCTGATTTCATTTATTCTGTACAAGGTACAGATCCTTTATTGTCTAAGTTGTCATAGCTGATGACTTGTTGAACTGTGATATATTACTCCAGCTGGGGAGTGACCAGTTTAAGAATATTGAGAGATCAGTGGCTCATTTTTCTTTAATTTTGTCATTTTCCCCCCTAGATTTTCCTCGGTTTTCCTCTCCTGTGTTTTCCTCTGTCTTCTTCTCAGCTGTGCTGTTATTTAGGGAACAACCATAGTGTTTATAGGATTGTTTAGTATAATACATGTTTTCACATTTAGTTTGGTATAAAATTTACATATGTTTGGCAGTGCAGTGTCAAATGGGAGTAAATCCTAAGGAGGTGCCCCTTACTTAACCCAGTGTCTTGTGTTATCCAAAGAAAAACTTCAAAGCTGATTATTTTACCAAGAGGCACCACACAGGGCAACCCTTTGATTTTCTTTTTTTACTGCTCACAAGCTCTGATACAACAAATGAAAATAAAATTTCTCAAAGACTTCTTTATATTTTTAGTTACCCCAATAAAAGAGATCACCTCCACATTTTTGGGTGTGCTATAAAGTGCTTTTCTGTTGAGCCAAAGTGATTGCCATTTGCACATTCCTTAGTTTAAAGGAAAAAAGAAAGCTTTATAACATGGAGCCTGTATTACACAGCCCTGCCATTGTGTTTAACGTGATTCAGTACTGCAGCTGTTTATTCCCTTTTTTCTTTTCTCTGACAAAATTAAAGATTATTTAGGTAAAGGCGAAATCATATTCCTGTTTTTCACCTCTGTTACAGAATCCTGCTGTATTTGAAAGTGTCATTCATCCTGCAAATGTTTGAAATTGTATTGAAAATTTAATAGATATGAGCAGATGGGTCCCCAGTTTCCTTTTAGTGAAAGATGTGTACTGCTGAGAACCTATCTTTAAGTAATGACTATACCATATGCTGTTTTAAAGAAACACATTAAGGTTTGGCTGTTTAAAAAAATACTTTGTATCATTCAACCTCTTCTTTTAAGATCACCAAAGTTGTCTCAAAACATAGAAAATGCAATTGAAATCAAACACTTTGGTAGTGCTGTTTAGCATTTAATGTGGTATGTCCTAAACAGCTATGTGGATGATTGAGAAAGACTTAGAAAATGGCTAGGGCTAGATCAAATTGTATTTTGGCATGCAATTTAACTGGGCTGTCTTGAAGTTTTGTTTGATATATGAGAACACAGCCATCTCGCACTGTTTTTATTATGAATGCAGGAATTAATGGTTGTTAGGGCCTGGGAATCCTGGTAAAAGATACACTTGAATTAACCTGTTACCACTGACAGTAGGCTTACTTTCTTAGCACAGGAAAGAGCTTGAAGTATTACAAGTATTAAAAAAGCAAAAGGTACACACACACAAAAGTATTTAAAAGTGAAATAAAAGTTGAAGTCAGCAAACTATCCTTCAGTGCATTAAGAGTAACCACACACTTAACATGTGAACTCTTAATTTACAACGGTTGGAAAGAGCAAATACGAGAACATAAAGTGAGTAAAGGCTTGTGTGAAGAAGTAATTTCTTTTACTAGACACAGAACTTAAGTGAAATAACAGCTGGATTTTCTGGGGTGTGAGTTCTTATTTAGGCCTGAACTAAAGCAACTATCAAATATATTGTTTTGTTTAGTAAAAATATAAACTGTCTCTAGAAAGCTTAAAAAATTTCCATACACAGACTATCATAGTTGTAGCATCATGCTGTGAAAAGGTAGTCTGCACGCTGCTTCACAAACTGATTCCTTTGGTTTTTTTGGGGAACTCAGACACACAAGAAGTGCAGAGTCAATATTAGTGCCACATACCATGCAATCCCAGCTAGAGGTTGGTATGCTTTGAGACAGAGATACTTAGGTGCAGCTTGCATGGAATTACCATCAGATTCCAGTAGATGTGTTCCAAATTTGTGGCCAATGTTTGCTAGATTCTGTTTCTGAAGACTGCTTCTCAAGTCTACAGCTGAACATTTATCCTCCAAGGCTGAACCCTTGCTAACTTGATACAGTTTTAAGTCACATTTTGTCACCTTCACACAGAGAAAACACTGTAATTAATATTTGGTATTTTGAACCCTGTTCTGAAGTCCTTAGTAAGTTCTTAAATATTTCTGTACATGTCTAAGCTACATGGGAAGATCCATGGTGTAACCCAGCCATCTTTACAGATAGAGAATTGACCCCCACATTTGGAATGAATGAGAGGTTGTGTTGAATCATGAAATCTAGTAGGAACGTGCTGTCTGTGCGGTTTTTGCATTCTGGCTAACTATCTAGGAGTGCTTTAGATTTTGTCATTGCTTACTAAGATATTTAAAGCAATGTGCCTCTGTAAGTATAACTACAGTTTTTCTTTTATAATACAAGATATGGATGGCTTTTAATTGGAAATGAAAGGTTTTCTAAGACATAGGTAATAATTAGATGGCAAAGAAATGCACACTTACAGATGCAATAACGTGGTGCAACGTGTGGGTGGCACCAACACATCCATAATGCTGTGGCTATGGGGGTCTGAGAGTCTAGAAGTACAAGCAAGGCAGGGCTTCTGTGAAGGGGGAAAATCTCATTATATCAGTTGACAGACATTTGAGAATGCAAGATGGAAGAAGACGTGAAGTAGAAGCAGCAAATGTCAAACTGCATTCCATTTGGAAATAATTGATAATTGAAATTACTTAATTATGTTAAACAGTTTGAAGAAGAAAAGGTAGCAAACACTGCTGTGGCACAGGGAGAGATGGAAAAGTCATTAGCCACTGGGTGGCTGAAGGTTGGTGATGGAAAACTACAATAAAGGGAAAGTTTAGAGGCAACTTCTAAGAAAAAAACTAATTATTGAGATAGAGAATTTAGTATAAACAAAACCACAACTATGCTCTTCCAAAGTAATCCTGTGAGTTTTACTAAATCCTTGTGGATTTGTGTCAGAACAGAACTTCTTTACCAGCATTCTTGCCAGGCTGTGATTTACTATCTTTAATGTAATTGTCTTCACATTTGGATTTAAAGTAACTGGATTCTTTCTTTGTTCTTTCATTTCCTTAAATTGAATGTTTTCTCTCTGTAAGTGCAACGCACTTGATCTTTTATTTGGTGAGACAATCAAAGCAACTCAGATTGCATAGCATTGTCTCTAATCAAATGAAAGTAGATAACTCTGTAGTTTGAAAGTGAAACCCTGCAGCAGTTCCAATGAAAACAAATCTCATTAAGTGTAACTATTTTTTCTATTTATATTGCCTTGTTTTCCATCTCCTTGCAAATTGCTGTTTATTCCTTCTTCCTTTGTAGTTCTAACAAACCAAAATAAAGCCAAACGTGCTTTGATTGCTTTCACAACGTAATCCAAAAAATTCAGTGACTCTCATATCATATAGAAGGTACATGCTCTGTATTTTTAAAGACTCAGTTATGTGAACTTTGTAGAAAGTTTGTTGTTTGGCATTATCAATCCTTCCTCCATAATTAATTTGTCTGAAATACTTTCAAAGGAATATATCTTCTAAAATTTCAAAAGAAACATGGTTGAAGTCCT
>NW_009953703.1:2277831-2283350 GCF_000747805.2 Chaetura pelagica | reverse complement strand
GCTGAAGTGTTCCCTGTAACAAAGAGATTCTCAAACAAGTGTTGATTATTAAATGCCTTTGTTAGTGAATACATTTTATTTTTAGTAATGATGAATGTAGATGTTTACAAAGCTCCAGTTTTTGCCTGTGAAGTGTCCTACCAAAATGGAATACAGTTGTGCAGTGAAGCAGAGAACAAGACTTATGATTAGCACTGGTCACTTGTTATTGCAAAAGTCCAACTGAAAATCTACTGCTGGGAAATAATATCTTACATTACTCATACTCTACATTTTTATTATGGAAGTGGTAGAATGACATATATTGTTCTGGTTTGCCAATATATATCTTAACAAAGAACCAAATATCGAAATTGGTTTTCAGAGTAGGACTTGTAATTGCTTGTGAATGCTAGCATTTGCACACAGCATAATTGTATATGCAGCACCAGAAATCTCTGTTCTAATCATATCTGTACCTGCAAAACAGGTTTAATATGTAAAGTAGGTATTTTGAAAGGGCAATTCCTCTGTAGCTCAGTACTCCTAATATCAGCAGGAGGTGAGGAGAGTAAGTATTGTTTAGTGTTAATGCATTAAGCATTTCTGTGCTAAGTGTTCCTGTGTAAATAAAAAGGTTGTAGATTTAATTAATTCATAACATTGCACATTGAACGTACTTGCTTTACAGTAGACATACAAGGATGGAGGAGCTAAGATTTTTCTGTGCATGTTAAAAGAATGACTTCTTCTGAACAAACTGAATTGTTCTGGATCGGGTGATGCATGATATTCCTTAACAATAGCAGTTTTATAAAAGATATAAAACACACTGAACTCTGATTGCTGTAAAATAATTTTTATGAGATGAAAGCTACTGACCAACATAGAGGGTTTCACTTTTAAAATTCTTACTATTCTCACGTCTGCAAGTATTGCTAGGGTATATATGGCTAAGGGTAACCTAGGCTTAAGATCTGCATCCCCTCTCAATTAGTTTTATTTTGAGTAATTGCTTTCCCTGGACATCTGGCATAATTACTTCAGTCATATTGGTTTTGTCTCTATTTCCACCAGACATCTGCCCTGCAGACGTTGTTTTCATTGCCAAAAAGTCTAGAAAGCCTAAGTTAGTCTCAGCTAATGAGCAGACTATAGACAAAATCTTAGTGAACATGAATCAGTTTGTGGTTTTCCATAATGTTTTTAGCTTGTTACATCTGACCTGCTAATTTAGCTAACGCAATAGTGTCGTATTTGCTAAGATTTCTCTCAAGCTAAGAAGCTCTCATTTTTCTTAATTCTCTATCAGTTGTGTATTTTGCCAAGTGCAACTCATCACTGGATCTTAGTGTCCTTATGATACTGTGAAACAAGAACTGTTTCTCTAACATTGGCAAAAGACCATTGTCACAAAGATATTGCAAGAAGACTTCAATTCTGAATACTGATAATGAAGAACATTCCTTCATTGGCTGGATACTGACCAGGTGATGATTACTTGTATAATAATTTTGTATTTCTGTTATGTAGAATGCTAGTACCCTGATAAATTTGAAAGCTGTGTAAAATAAATTATGAGCTTATTGGTTCTGCTTTTACTTAAAATTATTCCTTTTACTATCTATTGTAAACAAATTGCATAACATGTCATGAATTAGGTGGCATTAAAAGTTAGAGAAATGTAAGCCTCTTCATAGCTCTGAGTTAGTGACTGAAAAGGCAGACCTGAAATCTGTGCATATTAGCAATAGGCAGTGTTCCTTCCTCAATGTGAGTATTCAGTTGTCTGCAAGAAGTTGATGAAAGAGGAAGAAAATCTCATTGTATTTTCATGTATCAAATTTACTTGACTATGTCTAATTGTATCTTGCTTGACTGTCAGCTGAAAAAGTGCTTGGGTAATTTTTCCAAGAGCATAATAAAAAAAGTAAAGAAAAGAAAAATAAATACTCGAGGTTTTTTGGTCCCTATTCCATTTGCTGTGATAGTGATGTTTCCCTTTCAGACAATTCTGGTTGCTTCAAATCTATTTAATTGTAGATTTGTGCTGAAATACTTAATTTTCTACCTTCCCCATTTTGCTCGACCCTCTTAGTGTTTCCTATGCCTAACTGCTGTTACTAGAACAATCCTATGTCAGTTCAAATTCTTAAAAATGCTAAGTTATTTTGTATCCTTCCCTTGGTAGCTGGCAGGTGAAATGTTTTACAAACTCCACAGTCTGTTCTGTGATTCTAAACTCTTTAATGCTCACAGTCAATATATAACAGTCTCCTCTGAAGTGCAGAGCACAGTGTATATACAACAACGCATCTTGATTTTATTTCTATCAGATCTTACGTGCTTGGAAACAATTCCAAAATATTAGGATCTATCCTTCAAAAGGTGGAAGTTTGTTTTGTCATACCACAGAAGACCTGCTTAGTTTTGGGAACCGTTCACTTCACTAGAAATTTTGGTTCAAGGCATGTAAATATGACTTTGAACTGTGCACCTCCAGTGGACGTGATGAACACAAAGTCTCCAGGAGTCAAATTTTTTGTTAGTTAGTGGAAAAGCTCGCACATTGTTAGCAGGGAATGTTCTGTTGTGTTTGGCCACTGTCTAGGTCATGATTTATCTACACTCCCCTGGGCTTTGGTGTTGGGACAAGGTATGACGTAAGGTCTCTCCTGGAGATAGTAGCCTACGTACAGGCTTACAAATTTGTAAAGATTTTCTCCTTTTTATGAAAGGTTATAATAGTAACAACAGTTGTATGCTTTTGCATGAATGCTGATGCATTTTGTATCAACATACAAGACTAGTCCTCTTCTCTGCCAGTACACGTTCTGATATTGAAACTGGCTCGTTTAATATGAAGTTGCCTTGACTATTCTCTACCTTTCAAGAATCCTAGGCACATCACTGTACAATATGTGCTGCTGAAGACTGGTAACTTAGAAGGGAGAACTGTGGAGCAATTCCCAGAGTCCTCTTCCAGGATTTGTTGGTACACTGAAAGTGATCTCTTTCACTTTAGGGCCTAACAGAGAAGTCACTCTTTCTGTGACAGACTGTCTTCCAGCTGCTGAGGTGGTTAAGTTTCTTATATGTTCAATTCTGCCTGATGGTCATCTGGAAGATAAAGCGCAATGCAAACAAGGTGATTACAAAAAGCCAGGGATGGCCAATCCCTTTAGGGACTAAAAGAGAAGTCACTCTTTCTGTGACAGACTGTCTTCCAGCTGCTGAGGTGGTTAAGTTTCTTATATGTTCAATTCTGCCTGATGGTCATCTGGAAGATAAAGCGCAATGCAAACAAGGTGATTACAAAAAGCCAGGGATGGCCAAAGGTATTATTTTCCTGGTTTTGTTCCAGCTCTTAGAGGAGGCATACAAAACCTTGTCTTAGTTTCCAGGATTTCTTTCACATCTCCACCTGCACCTGCAGGCTATATGCCAATTTTTCTTATGTTGAGTGCATTCTGGGGTGCATTCTGGTTCTTCTCTGATAGGACTTCAACTTCTTTCAGCTGTGTTCTCATTATGGAGTTCAGCCAGGTCCCAGTGTCAGCCAAGAAGTCTCGTACACATAATTAAGGAGGATTTTCTGAAATTGAAAAACAGAGGATATGCCCATTAGTTGGTTAGCAAGCCAGCTTTTTCTGCCATGTGTCTTCCTAAAGGTGAATAGTCTCTGTAATTCCTTCCTGCAATCCCATAGTTCTTAATATTCTGGTTGTGGATTCCTGATATGATAATCAATGGATTTACAGCCTTCATTGAGAGACCTGTTGAGCTGTGAGCTTGTTGACTTCTTCTTTCTTTTATGAACAATAATATTAATTATGCCTTTTACTTCTTCCAGAAGTAATGGTAGAAATTTAAGTTGTGTTGCTTCCCACTTTATCTTTTATCCTGGCCAAAGACCTCTAAGACTCTTTGTTCAAGGTAAATCATTATTACTAGTTAAATAAAAATATTATTTTGCCTGAGTTTCTTCCAAAAGTATACCCTTGAAAAGCTAAGGGGCTGCTTCCTGCTGTAGACTGAATGCCACTTTTTGTTTAGAGAGACAATGAGTTGTCATCTCTTGAAGCCCCTTTAAAATCTTTAAGCTGAAAGCAACAGAAGGATGGAGAGAACAGTTTATGCTTTTGTGCCTGTGTGTGTGCAGAAAGCTGTCATTAGGTCAAGCATGTTCTCCTGGCATTATGATGACAAAAAAGGCTTCCACTGTTTTGAACACCTGGTGTTTACACAATTTGAAGAAGTAGTTGGGCAGTAGATGTTGAAGGAAACAAATTCCACTTACTAAGGTCAGAGGTGCAGGAGGCCAAATTCATAACCAAGCTGACTTGGCTACTTACATATAGGCAAGCTTGTTTTTCTTTTGCCTTCTCTCACTTCTATAAAATCTTGCTGTATCTAAAATCATAGTAAACAGAAGATTGTGATAATGACCTTAGCACTTCTAAATGCATTGTCTTTGTATGCTATCTCTAATCTTACTTGTGCTAAAGTTACAGTTTTGACTTCTATATACAAAATAGCTTTCCTTTTTCCATTTGTGTCCTAACATTTTCAGTTTTTACACTTGCAAGTGTACCTGATTGTTCCTAACACTTTGATCACAAACAGCACATAATATCCTTAAATTTGTTTGTAGGAAGAACTATAAGAATAATTAGAAATTGTCATGCTGCTGAAGTAGAATACAATGTGCTTGTCATGACTAAAGTCTACAGTGCTTTTTTACCTGGGGTAAAATTTCTCCTATCTCTACTTCCCTGGTCTTGCCAGTACTATTAATGTTACTCTTTGTTTTGACCTTCAGGACCAAAGTATTGGAATCTGTCTTCTCATACCAGTCTTTCATACTGGGTTCCCCTTATATTGAATATTGTATCTATCTTCTTCCCTGTGCTGTTAGCTATAGACACTGTGCTCCTACAGTCTGTAGCTATGTATTAGTCTCACCTGTGATAACTGTTGTAACTGAGGCTTTTTCATGTTCCTAAATAGCTGAGAATGCATTTTTAGAGATGGCTGGTGATTGAGGGTGCACATCTGGACATTTCTTTTAGAGGTGCTGAGTTTATTGGTGCTGGAAGCGAGACACAGTTGCTGAATCTGGGCAGTTCAAATAAGTCCAAATAAATGAACTCCCTGATGGCAATTGTCCATAACTGGAGCACAGCAATCATGCCACAGTTCCACTGCAGGAATGGGGTTCTGCCATTATTCTCAGCTTCATTAGCTTTCCATCTAGTGCCAAATCTAAAGCTGAACTGTCTTCCTGCTTTCTGTGCTTTCTCATGAAGTTGTTTCATCCTCTCTCACTGAACTCACAAACCCAGTTTTTACATCATTAATTTTTTAAGCCTCTCTGGTTTCATGAAGTTCTCTGTTTCTGGAATTACAATATTGTACAATACACTTTCAATTCATTTCTGTCTTTAAGTAAGTTACTTTTCCTCTTGATTGTTCCTACAAAATGCTAGCTGTTCAGACCTGTAATGTATAAGACCTTAAATATCCCGCTGATTTCAGCA
>NW_009953703.1:2274240-2277813 GCF_000747805.2 Chaetura pelagica | reverse complement strand
TCAGCAGGACTTTTCAAATTCCAAAAGCTGAACATAAGAACAACTTCACTGGGTCAGACCAGAAGTTTGTCTAAATCAGTGACTCGACGTCTTGGCACTGACCAGCATCAGAGTACAGGAAAGAAAATAAGACAGTAAGTCTGTAGCAATAGTTCCCCAAAATGCTCTCCCAGCCTTCAGTGATTTTCATAGCAGGACCTTCTTAAGCCAAATACAGCCATTTAATTGTCCATGCTGGATTTTCTTCCATTAATTTTGTTGTATCACTTTTTGTATAACTACAACCTCTCAGCATAATTTAGTTCTTCAGGTTAACTATATAGGATGAAGAAATACCTCCCTGTGATGGTCTTTAATCTGATGCCTCCTAGTTTTTATGTCAGCCTGACTGTATGCTCTCCCATCTATGTATCTTAATACTGATCTGATTGGTCTATCTGTCTAGTTGCTGTAGACTCTTGTATTTGTTTTTGTTCATCATATAGAACTCATTCCATACCTGTGATGCCCATAAACATATATTAGTGATGACTAGGAATCATGGTGTTGACACATTGCGAGACTGAACAGCAAAATAAATATAATAGATTAATTGATTAAATGGCTGAATCCTGGTAAACATTTTATGTTTCTGGATTTCCAGCTCTTTTAAGCTTAAGATTTTTTAATTTGAATCTTTAAACTTTTGGTTATATTTCTTCAATTTGTATAATGTGAGTGACATGCAGTTTATCAATTCAGTGTTCAACATCCAACAAACATATTGAGACAGAAATCAGGTGGGCTCTCAAGATAATACAAATGCTGCTAAGTATTAATATTTTCTTTTCTCTGAACTTCCCAGACTGTCTGTCTACCTGGCTGGGTTTACTCATCACTTCCCATTCCTTTATCTCATTAATGAGTCAGCCATTATCCTCCCTTCTCTTAGCCTGCAAGTTAGGTCTTCTAGCCTCACATTGGTTATTTTCTTGATTAGAGCAGTTTGTTAACGTGCAACTCTTTTGTCTTCATAAACTGTCCTTGCAACTATATGTGTATCAGTGTAAAGTGACTTGTAAAATTTACTTATGTAAGGTAGAAACTGTCTCAAAATTATGTCTATTAGTGCAGGGGGAGTGGAATGTGCTTTCTTTAAGGGATCTATGGACAGGAAAAATAATTTGTCATGTAGACTGCAGCAGAGTAAGCACACAGGAGCTATCCGGTGCTGTGGGAGGATGCAAGCTGCTTGACTCATTCAGAACTCCAGATCAGTCATTGTATGTGAGTAAGCTACAGCAAAGCCCCTCAGAGACAAATAACTTGTCTATGTGATGGAGAACCAAATACTGCAGGAAAAAGTTCCCAGGAGGAAAACATGAAGCTAGGAGAAAGAAAAAGAGAAAATTGCAGAAGTCTTAATTGGAAAGTTTTTTCCCTTGGTTCTTCTTTAAAGAACTTCACTTTTGAGAGACATGATGGCAGAATGTTTTTAGACAGTTCTAACATTTTATTCTCCCCTCATCTCTTTGCTTCTCATTCCTTTTTAATTTATTTTTTTTCACCTTTTCCTTTCCACCTTATTCTTTACTCTTGACATTCAGCTTTATATTTACCTTTTCTTCATTTGGATCAGCTGTTAAAAGTAAGCAACTACTTTTGATGTCTCATTAGCACTTTTGGAAGCTTTCTTCTTGTCTTCCAGTTTCTGGTTTGAGAAGCATGACAGTTGTCATAAAACCAATATAGTAAATACTGGAATCTTTATGTTTGTGTATTTGATAAATATATAATGTTCACTTCCTATAGTTAAGGAAACTGAAAAGGTTTTGACATATAAATAAAAAATACTGTCTGCAGTTTAAAATTAAAAAGCTGCACACAGGCAGCTTCAGAACAGCCACCAGCAGAGATGCCAACAACAGAATCCGATATCATTGCTGGGGAAAAAATACATTCCTGAGTTTGACATCTGGGTCCTGCAGCTGGAGTGACTAGAAGAAGAAGGGGAAACAGTACAGACTGTCATCAAAAGGAGGTAGTGGTGCCAAGTGAGCATAGAAATTACATACAGATGCCATTTTATTTTTTTTTCCCCCACTTAGGACAAACAGCTCAACTATATAAAAAACCAACAGCAACAACATCCAAAGATGTGCTTAAAAGTGCCTGATGGGTAAACAAGCATTGCTCTTTGTAATATAACTGGCTTGTAACTGGAGATGTGAGATTTTGAAGTCGAGTATACAGTTGGATACATCTTGGAATTTGAACAAATATGCTCAGAAACATTTTTATGTATAAAAAGGCAAAGAAAATTGTGTATTCCAACATGGTATTTTCTGAGTAACTCATTGTTTTAGCTTTCCTGCCTGATACTTCACTTTGCAATATATTACTCTTGCTCGGCACATCAGTTAACCACACAGGGTCCACTGTAGTGACTCTTTTGAAAAGCGCCAGATATCTAACACAAAAAATTAATTCAAATTACTTAGGTAGCTGTGATGAAAGTAGAAAAAAATTGAGACAGTCAGTGTGCAAGAGAACCTGCAGTAGTATCCTGATCCAAAGTGTATCAGTCCAGTGAGTCTCCACTGATTTTAGCAGGTGTTTGAATAAAGGTCCAGTCTAATGTTCTTTTTTTCTGTTTAAGAAGATGAGTGAGGGTCTGGAACTGGGATGACTGGGTATTATAAGATTTACTAGAGAGAAACATTGTTCCTTAGTTCTGTCTTTTCTAAGACTGCAGGAAGGTGGTACTTCCATTGAACCATTCTGTATCAAAAGCTTGATTCTTAATTATTTTAATGAAAATTGTTATAATAGAATCCATTTTATGCATATAGTCTTCACTATATCTTACATTTACTTATAAATTATACATCTGAATTGATAACTCTCTTTGCCTGTAAACACCAATTATTGGGTAGACTGCTATTTTTCATTTCTTTGTGGCTACAGCTAGTGTCATAAATCTTTTCCTATTTTTGTAGAAAATGTATTTTGCTTTGCCTCTTTTGTGTACATGCTAGGCATGCTTTGGTTCCTGTCTTACTATGAGTAAAAATGCAACTTTCCTAGAAGCATGTAATTTAAGCTTTTCAACAGAGAAATAATGTATTTTCAAAAAAAAAATATAAAAAAATAATCTAGACTTCAAGGTGTTTTAGGAGTTGCTTGGCTGATCAAGATAATCAGGTATATCCACCAACACATGTGTAGTGCTGTGTGATGCATAACCTGCTATGAATACAAAAATACTGTGTACCCTCCTTGTTGTGGGAACTCCATACTAAGGGCAGCAAGAAAACAAGAAATGCAGTCGCATAAAAACTCATTAGGGGTGCTCGGACTAGAAAAGTACTAGCAACAGATTTAACCACACTGTGACTGGAGAAGACACTAGGTAATGCTATAGAAATAAAGAAAGAGGAAGATTAGCTCAGAAATCTTGTAGTGGGATAAAGAGCTATTTCTCCTTGAAATCCAGAAGTAATCTGACTTGCAAATAGTTGAAAGCTGTCCATCAAGTGTTAGCTGTCTTGAAATAAAGTAATGGTCTAAGTGTTCTGTACAATAGAAAGGTGT
>NW_009953703.1:2260393-2274186 GCF_000747805.2 Chaetura pelagica | reverse complement strand
AATCTAGGGCTCCTAAGGATTTTCCCTTGTTTACAAAGGTACTCCCAGAAAGTTGTAACATCCTCAGCGCGGCAGTTTTTCTGTTAATGTGTACAGATTGTGCAGACTCAGGAGCATCAAAGCAGGCACCTTCTATAGCAATAAATAAACTTTAATTAATAAAACTCTGTCATTGCCATGGTGTCTGGTTTTAGAAATAGAGTATTTAGGGCTTCTCTTTCCATTACTAAACCTTCAACATCTTCAAGGAGATTCCAGAATAAATGAAAATGCTGATTTGCGGAGTAAGCAATTCCATACATGGTTTTGAAATTCTCTCAACTGACATACTTTAGGAAAGTTAATGTATTTTGGCAGCTAAGTATCTTCTTCATTGAAGGACACTTTACATAATGTATTACAAGTTGAAAGGAAAAAATCTTGAACCCAAATCAATCCTATACAAACAAGCTTGTATTATAACTTGCTGTCTTGGTGCTATCTGAAGCAGCATCAATGGGTCTTGCTACCATTTGGGAAACCTGTGTGTATTTCAGGCACACATTGTTCTTGCAGGATTTCCTTAGGCTAAGCTACAGAAGTGAAAGAGCTCCATTTAAGAGAGTCTGTGAATAACTAGGAAATGAGCATCAAACTAGGCATTATCTGAAGATGTTTGTTAACATGCAGGATGTTCCTTAAGGCTTCTATCTTGAATAAGAAGAGTTTTTATTCAGGATTGCTTTTTGAAAAAGCATGAGTTCTTTTGCATGCATGTCACTATGGGCCCTACTCAGGCGAAGAACGCTATTTGATGCTGTTGGCACATGTCTGCTTCTCCGGTTTCCTTGGATATACTGCTATATGCAGCCTTATTTGGAAGATTATACCTTTCAGTGGTGAGAATAGCAAGATTTATGACCTTGAATGCTTACCTACAAACTACTCTTTCTGTTGCAAAGTCATAGCTTAAATCATAAATCAAAAGTGGGAATCTCTAATGAGAGATCTCTAGAGGGGAAAAAAAAATATATTGTGGAGAGAATGTTCTGTACTTTCAGTAGAAGATCAACTGTGACCTTTCCCTTATCTTGATAAAAGACTACATTTGGTACTTAGCTGAGAAAAAGAAATAACTTTTATATAGGCAGTAGGCTCTGCTTTCTAGGTAGCTTTAGGAAAAAATATTTTTTATTATATAATGGGATGACAAGCAGCAGGAGGAGCAAGTTTTAGAAGGATTCCAACTCAAAAGTGCAGATAAGGAGAGAAATGAAATGGAAATTTTCCTATCAAAATATAAGAGTACAACCCAAAGCATAATCAGCTGGATTTGTGTGTGTGCGCCTATATGCTTGTGTGTATGAATGAAGAAGACAAACAATAAATCTTTCAGTAAGAATGTTCTTACCTGAGGCCTTGCCAGCAAAATTTATACCAATGAACCAAAATCAAGGTAGTTATATTGGTGTAATTCTCTGTAATATTGACAGTCTCAGAAAGTCTCTAAATAGAGAGAATTAACCTTTAGACAGTGAATCCTTAAAACCGTGAAAGGCATCTGCTAAAAAGTTACAAAGCCATGAAGTGTAAACTTATTAATTCAAAGATAAAGCTTCATACATTCAGTCTTGTGGTTTTGTTTTGGTTTTTGTATTAACATAGTCCTCAACTCTAGGGATGCAAAGAAGAATATACATGCTATATTCATGTTTAATAAACTTATAGAGATTCCTAACTCAGCAGCCAGTTCTTGTATATCAAAGTCAGAGGTCCTCACATATGTCAGCCTTCCTACACAGATGTTATACATTTGATATCTAATAAATAATTAAACATTGGATTAAGCCAAGCTCTATAGGATATAGATTTGGCCTATTTAATATTTGGAAAGGTACTTAGCTTTGGCAAACAAAAATAACTTGGGTACAACAATTATTTTAATAAGGCAAGATGAGTTTACTGACAAGAGTCACTTCAGAGGCAATGTCAATTTATGTTAATTCAGTACAAAATCACACTGGGATATTGAATGCTTTAACCATTTTCCACTTTGTGCCCTCTATCTTGTAAATCTCAAATTAGTGGCTTTTTCATGGCAGTTTGTTTTATCAAATGCCTATTTTGGACAGAATAAGATATTTTTAAAATGTTACAACAGCATAAGCTATTCAGTTAACTGGTCTTTTCAGCTACTTTAAATTACTTGTGTGACCACTTACTGTATATTAAAGATGCCTGCAGTTCAGGAACAAAAGGAGTGTGGCTGAAGTGTGGGTTCATCAGCATATGTGAATTAATTTCTTATCTTTTCCAAGTCATAAACAATTAACTGTTTCTATTCCATGAACCCTGACTACCTATTGTAATGTAATGGAACAAATACTAAGCCACTAGAAAGAAAATAATTATAATTAAATTAGCCTTTCCAATTAGAGAAAATGATGGGCCTTTCCCTTGATTTAAAGTTATGATAATACTTTATAATCTAATTTAGAAGGGGCTTATGGTTGCATTCATAAAACTGGGAGACATTAGGATTGACATAACCTCTTAGGTAGCTAAAGAAATCATGGGCCTACAGAGGTAAGAATATATCATTAAGTCCTGAGCTGACAGCATTTTTTGATTTCTACTGACCTTTTGCTGGATTAAGTCCAGTGATCAGAAAATAATTCTATTTCAAGCAGCTGAGAATTATTATCAGGTTTTGCTGCTTCAGGATTAAGTGTACCTCAGTGGTTGAAGAGCTCATTAGGATGAACTGTCCGTTCATTTATGGAGTTTGTGACAAGAACAAGGAGGAAAACATACTGTAGCTATATTATTTCTGGTGTACAGCTTGAATTACTGGTGTATGAATATCACCTACAGCTCGGTTTTGCTAATAAGGGACAGAATTCTGTAGTGTTCTAGACTCCACTTACTGACAGCTAGATTTACAAGACAAATTTACATTTCTACAAACGGTATAGGCACTTAAATCAAAACATAAATCTTAGAAAGCTTTTGTCAATTTCCAGCAGATCTAAGTACCTAAATCTCTACAGCTGCTAATGCACAGAACCCTTTCAGACTTGATAGTGCTAAAGGACAAAGTATGATCTGCCTAACCCCCAGGAGAAGTCATAAACAAAGCACTTCTCAGCTTTTTTCAAAGGACAATGCTATAGGTGCTTTTTCAGACGCACACTTCATCCTATACATGACACTGAGGGGCAGGAGGAGGAGCCTTCTTGCAAAAACAATGTCCCTTGTCAGGGGACATCGGTCCAAAAGCTCCGGTTTCCTTGCAGTCTTAAGAGAGCGCAGTCTCTCTTGGGAGGGTGCTTAATCGCCATCCTATTGTATTTGGTGGAGTGATTTTGTCTTGTGAGTCCTTTTGAAAATGAAAACTTTGCATAAATAAATATTCAGCGAGTCAGAGAGAGAGTAATTCCATTGCCCAGTGGCCAAGACAGTCAGGATGAATAAAGGGACAGGTAATCACAGCTGCTTCTCTGGCTGCATTCATTTCTGAACTCAGCTGATATCACCAAATGGTACCACTGGCAGGTCAGTCAGTGTAACCTCAGCATTTCAATACCATGTCCCAGTTCAGGCAAATCTACCTTCATTTTCCTTGCAGGGCATGACTTACAGAGGATATAATGGGCCTCAGTTTGACTGGCAACTGAAAGAGTCCATATAAAGAAAAGTGTGTGGCACTAAGAACAGAGGATTTTAAAATGGATTAACTTTAGAAACTGAAAGTATTCTAAATATACTAAAATCTTTGTTCTGATATTTAATTGTTACTGAAACATTCTAAATATACTAAAATCTTTGTTCTGATAATTGTTACTGAAAATGGTGAATGAATGAAAAGGATCTTGTTCAAACACCTGGGTAGCAGAATGGCTCTTAAATATCACAGACAAAGGATCTTGCATCCTTCACCTGTCATAGTTTTTATTAGAGTCCCCACAAAGTGCTTGATGAGGGGGCAGAGTTTTCTGTATTTGCTGGTAGGAAGAAGCAAAAGTGAGTAGATTCAAGGATTCATGACTCCATTGACTGTTTATTCTCTAGGCTGAAGTGTGGTTAGGCTGCTGGATTAGCATATACTGCACTGAATATTCATGCAGTTGCCAGGCTCTCCTCTTCATCGCAGTGTTAGAAGAGCCATATAGCTCCACATGTCCAGACTGTACAATCTGAGCATATTTAGTTAGGCTTCAACATGACTGGGCTGACTTAATTTCTTTACTGGAACTAAGTTTACACCTGAAGCAGAGATCTAATGGTTTTTCCTAAGCAGATTTCATACCAAGAGGCAATTTCTTCTTTCCTTAGTTCATAGGTTAATTATAAGGAGACAGTCACAACATAATACTTAAACTAAACAATTTGGGATTTTTTAGTGATTATTTAAAAGGGGAAACTCACTCTGTACTTTTCAAGGATTCTGCTTTTAAAAGTCATACAAACATCCAACACATTTAAAAAGTCCTGTGGGCAGTATGTATGAATGGTGATTTATTGTGTTTTAACAAATAACTACATTAAATCTGATGAACAATATAGGTTATAATTAAGAACATGATTAATCACACAATTGCACATTATTTTTGTTTTAAATACTCCTATTAAAGACCTCATTCCTGAGCCTTTTTTGTTGGGAAAAGTCCTCTGCAGAACTATAGTCATGTAGTCAATAGCTAATCATATTTTTGTTATGGAGGAAGTGGGGCTCACTTCCCTTAAAAAGAAGCATCTACTCACTCCATACTTTTTCAGCCTCTTACCCTCTACCTGAGAACTGGTTTATGTTTGTTTAAGTTTGCCTGTTTACTTAAAGAAATTTTTACAAGATAGCTAAACTTGCTGCTCCCAAAAGACAGGATCCCACTTCTTTGCTTTCCTCAGAGATCCTGGGTGCATGATTCTACCCTTGCTCTTGCAATTGCTCTGGCTTTTAACTTCTAAATGAGCCAGTTCCATTTACTATGCTGACTGAAATCTGTTTTCTTTGTTGGTTCATTTTCTGTGGCTAGTGGGCTTCACAAATACAGGGAGTCAAATTAGGAGCTCATTGCTACTGAAAGAAAATGTACAAAACAGTCTCTCTTACTTTTATTCTTTGCTGAGCCATGTGCCTGACTGTTTACTTTATCTTGGATGTAGTTAGCCCTCTTTCTGAGCTGACTAACTTAATTAAAATGGTATAAAATAAATTAGAAAAAAAAAAATAGATACTGTCTATCTATTTAGCCAATTAAGTCTGTCAAAAGGAAGTGTGACTGATTCAGTAGATAGTGCACAGCAGGAGACAGGTCCACAGGAATAAGAACTGCAGAATATTAGGGTTATCAAATGAAAAGATTAGAAGAGGAAGGGAGGGAGGGAGGGAGGCTGAAGACCTTCCCAGCAGAGGAAGTTAGATTGCTTCAAATTCCTGTGAAACTCTGTCTTGGAGAGCTGAACTGACTGGCCAAGTAGCCACAGCAGCAGCAGAAGTTGATTTGTGTGCATAGTTAAGATTAAAGGAGAGAAGGAAGGGGACAGTGAGGTGTGAGACTGTCCTTTTTGGTCCTGCTGATTACTAGATCAGCTCAGTCACCTTGTGTCAGTGCATTATTAGCGCTCAGTTCCCTGCGGGATAGTGCTGGTAAAGAATCACCACAATGGGGTTGAGGAGAAAGGCAACAAGTAAAGGGGGCTGCAGGGCATGGCCTGAAAGGCCATGGAAAGGAAGATAGCAATTACTAAGGGGTAAGGGAGGGCAAGAACTCAAGCAGTCTACTTTGCTGTCAAATCTAACAGGAAGACATGCCCTTGTTTCCCTTCTTTCCTTTTATTTATCCCTTCTTTCCTTTTATTCATGTTAGAGTCTAGCTTCGCTTACCAATGCATTCCTGTACTGAGTTCCAACAGTGCACTTATTTGTATAGGAGGTGTAATTCCTACCCCAAAGAGCAGGGACAAGAGATTTCAGGCTTGCAGTGAACCTAATATTGACAAGACACATCTATTGCTGTCACATTAAAACATGTCCATAAAAAAGCCAAAAGTATTATCTTACGTTCCACAGATTCTAGAGACAGAGTTGATGTGTGGAAACTTGAGGTTCCAGTTTGGTCTTCTGCTACCAATTATACCAACATTTCTCTCCTTGATGAAGTCATGTAGACAGGATTGGCAGAATGAATGCTTTAAAAGTTGTTTTAAATATTAGATCTTTTCTCCAGGGAAATTATAGTAAATATTAGCCTAAAAGGGGGCAGCATTGAAAAGGAATAGCCGTAAGAAAGGTGGTAGGAGGAATGTCCGATAAAAAGTTAAGTAGTTGTGAAAGCAGAGTTAAGGAAAGATGTTCTGTTGGAACTCTTCAGAATTATTTTGTGTTATGTCTGTAGAGGACTGTTATGTTCACCTTTGGCAAGGTGATACATTAGGAGTATTACCAGTGATAATTGTTGCTGTCTGGTCTTATTGTAGCCTGGCAGAGTTGTATCAGTAGTGAGAGCAAATTTATGGACAGCCCATGTTCTTCTAGCCATGTTGGCATCAGTGATGACACTAACAAGCAGGTAAGGGGCCCCCTCAGCCTTTCTTATCCAGACCTCTCTTTAGGAAAGCTGCCCGATTAGTGTGATGAATAGGAAAGAACCAAGAAAGTAAACAAATGTGTGCTGTGTTTGCACATTAAGAAACTTGAGAACAAAATCAACCTTTGAGTCTAAACTTTTCATACAATATAGAAGCCATTTATCTTTTGGCTAAAGAAAAGCAGATGTTGGAAGGGAAATGCACAGGAGAAGACATAGAAACTGTTGTGAAGGCTGTATTTTTTTCTTTGAACAGTCTCTCTTTTTTTTACTTGTCTAGGATGTTGTGTGTAGTCTTAACAGGGCAGCACCATTAAAAATTCTGTAAAGGTATCTTTGTAAAGGAAAAGTCAAGTAGAATAGAAGCTGTGAGAAAAGGATGGTAGAAACAAAAGGCAGCATCAACAGTAAAAAAAACCCAAACCCAAACCAAACCAAAAACAGAAGGCAAAGAACTCGTCACAGTGTAACCCTTCAAAAAATCCCTCATAATTTCTACTTGGTTTGACGGGTTTGTGTGGTGAGAATCTATGCCTGGTGTGAATTCCAGAAGATAAGGACATTTTAAATGTTGACTTGTTTCTTTCGCACACTGTGCCACTGAAGACAAATTACCCTCAGACTGTTGATAGCTGAGTATGCAAAGCTTGCATGCCTTCAGTAAGAGAAAACCATTTTGCTGAAGATTTATTTCTGTTGCATCCAGCAGAACAATTCCACCTGCTCCATACTGAAATGTTTAATTTCCTTTGTATCTCTGGAAATCAGAGGAACTCATCATCTTCATTTGTAATTGATGTGGGCTATGAGGTTTTACACTTTAGGAAGCATAATTCTTTAGGTACCCTGCTCTCTCTGAATTCTGTGGGAGTTTGTCACTGAAGCTGCCCATCCTTTTAAGAAAATAGTAATTTTAATCAATACCTACTTTATCTGTAATGAATCCTGACTTCTCTGAAGTCACTAGTAGCTGTGCTGTAGTCTGGATCACATTTATCTACAACTGAAAATGATGCTTATAATCTATGGAGTTAAATATATTTATGTTTTAAAATAAATAAATTATCACAAAGTATGCTTAGAATCAACTGTTATCAAAATGTGTTTTCAAAAACAATAAGTATAACATTGTTTTATTCTGTGTCCTGTTAGCACTATAATGGTGAGAAGACAGTAACAGAATTTATGATAAAATAAATTATCTTTAAACTTCATCCTGTTACAGATTAATCAGTGACAGAAAAGTTCTTGCAAAAAGAGAAGGGATTTTAAGAAATTGGTGCCTTCCTTATAAGAAAAAATTCCAGTGCTCGAGTAATTTCAATTGACACATGATTTATGGCTGTGAAAAAGAGTCTGTATAGCTCTTTCAAAACATGAAGTGAGGGAGTGGCATCCTTTGAGCAAAAACTCTGGTGCCCTATCTGCTTAAGTGTTTCCTAAGTTTCAGCACTATGAGAATATGAGAATATTCCATTGTTAGGGGATTTTGGAGGCATGCCTGGATCAAGGAAGTACTTCCTCGTCATGCTGTTTCCTTTCCCAAACAATATAAAAAATGGTCTTTTCAGCCAAACATTTAGAGGTGGTCACTTTGTACATTGTCCAACTAGAGCTCAACCATCACAAGATAAACCATTCATTTGTATGAATGGCTCCATGTTATTACTGCTACTTCCTTTTTGTTTTCAGGGTGATTTTGTTTTGATTTATGTATATGCATAGAAGTTGAACGCCCCCTATAATGATTGTGTCATGAGAGTAGCCAAGAAAAAAGCAAGAAACTGCACCTTACTGACTGCCTTTGTAGCCTGCAAACCTTAGCTCTGACACCCTCATTGCCACCACTCATCTTTTCACATGCTCCTCTAACATGAACTCTGTGCAACCTGCATGGACAGAGTGAAAATAATGGATTATAATGTAATTTTATCCCATTGCTTTAAGTATTCTAACTTTACCTCCAAACATAATTTCAGAGGAAGCAAAAGTAAGTTCATGTCCATGTTCTGTTCTTGGTTTGGCCTTGCATGATCCAAGGATTTCTAACTAATCTTAAGCACTCAGAATGTGTGCATTATAGTATTATGTGGATATCCATGTTTAGTCCAGCATTGGTATAACACATTGTAACAACCATGGAAAAATACTTAGTGCCTGAATTCTGTGAAAAGAGTCTTTGTAAATACATTGTACTGTATTTAATGTCTTTGTAAATACATGTAAAACTTTTAAATTGCCATGCAACATTTTTACCTGGTTTGTAACCAATACTCACAGGTACTCACATTTGTTTTCTGTTTTGGATCTTGAGTTGCATATTTAAAATTACTTGGGCACAGCTATTATTTTATGACATCAAGAAAATGCTGAGACTATGTGTTGTGTTTATCTTGAAGAATGTCATTATCATCACTAGAGAGGAATAATTTGGAAAAATGCTTGGAAAGTCTATTTGAAGAATTTGAAAAGTTATTGATATATGTGGACTTGAGCAATGCACAAATTACAAAATCAGGTCTATTCACCTTTATCACTAAATTTACACTTTGAGAAATGCATTTACTGGGACTACTCTTGGTTCACAAAGATATAAAGAAGTCCCAGCCTCAACAAAAATCAGTATAAAGGTGGTATTTTGTACTAAGGTGGAATAAATTAATCTTTTTTTACCAACTTAGTATATTTGGAATAGCTCAGTGGCTTTGAGAAATTTGCCTGATTTGGTCTGACTTATCAGAGATAAAAGGACAGAACTGGCTTAATTTCTTACTATGTTTTATCATGACAACTCAATTTGCTAATATTTGCTCTGTAAGTGATACAAATATATTTTATATTTATATTTATTAAAAAGAAATACATGTGGCTTTTGACTAATTTTCCTTGCTGGAGCAAAACCCCAGTGATCTTGCAACTCCTTTTCAAGATGTCCTGTCCATAGTTTCACTAGTTCTACTGAAAAAAGCAGCAGCAGTTTTGTGAAATTAATGTAGGTCACATCCCTCTGGGGCATGAGTTTTGTTTTACTTTTGGTCATTTATTTTCTACAGAAATGCTTTCTTGATGTGTGGGTTTGGTGGTTTGGGTTTTGTTGTGGGTTTTTTGTTTGTTTGTTGTTTTTTTCCCCTTTGTTTGTTTGGCTTTGGTTTGTTTTGTTGTGTTTATTTTTAATTGTCCTTTTAGTAGTCTTTGGTAGTAACATGGACTGCTGAGTTTATTCTGTCTTGTACCCTTTTCCCTGCTAACTCTGCTTGAGGTAACAGTGGGCTGACTGTGAAGTATAATGGGAATAATCTAAGTTAATGCTAGAGGGCTCTAAACATATCCTCAACAAATAAGCAGCAGTGTGTCGATAGCCAATAAGTATTTTATAAGTGCAATTAAGTCACGGTGATTGATTGGGCTGGGGTGGAAATCAGAATGGTTTAGAACAACAAATTCTTCATGGGAAAACCCTCACTAAATTAAGAAAACATACAAATGAGCAACAAAAATAAACCATTTAAGAAGTTCTGCTCCTATACCACACTTCCCTCATTTCTCAACTGGGCTAACAAGGAAAACCTTGATGGAAGTGAGACCTTTTGTTTTTTGAGGATGCATCTATTCCTGTTGTTAATTTATGTTATCTTGAGTGAAGACATACATTAAGAGTTTAACTCATCTTAAAGTTTGGTTGCTAAAAGTAGGGACTGGCTTCCTCGCTTTTTTCTCCTTTTGCCTGGCTCCAGGTTACAGGGTCTTGCACTTTTGTAATGCTTGTTGGATTCCTCATTGAGCTCATTCAAGTAAATTGCTTGAAATTAAAAAAAAAAATTAAAAAAAATCTGGCACATTAGTTTTGTGCTTGTTCAGCAAACTGCATCTGCTCAACACAGCATCAGGTGGCTACTACTGTCATTGCAAGGGAAAACTTGTGCAGGATGTAGCCCAGGTTGCAGCCTGGATACTGGAGAGAGGGAGGGAAGTTGCAATCAGAAAGGTTTTGTATTTATGAAAATATCTAGAATAAACCACACACTTCAATGTTTAGGCTAACAGAGTGGTACATGCTCCACAAAATCACTGGTGTGACGTGTGAAAACATTCTTTCTGGGTAATACAATGAAATAGTCACATTGCTTGTTTCAGTTCTGTGTGACTAACAGGTACTGCTTATTTTTTGCTTTTTTGACTTCCAAACAGTATTATTTATAGGTCACTAACTGTTGTGCTTATTTGTTGTTGTTTTTAGAGAAAAAAAAACCATACAAAGATTCCCAATAGCTTTGTCCTCTCATTACTTTTGTCCTATTCATTACTTTTGAATGCACTCAACTGACATGAAGACATGGCTAGCTTGGATAAATAAGATTTCAACATCGATTATTGGAAATTCTAGTCTAGGTGGTTCCCACTAAAAGTATATTGTAAAAGAACTGGTACATTTTTATTTATTACATTTATTTATTGTATTTTTAAACAGAATGTTAAGATTATATACTGTTAAGTAAACCTGAATGTAGTCAGGATAGGTAAAGCTCCATAGAGAAAAAACACCTTCCGCAGGGGACATAAACCAATAACTGTTTCTAGTCCAAATGCACTATTAAATAGCAAAATGGCTTTGATTCAACGACTTTTGATTGTTATTAACATGTGAAACTCAATTTAGAAGAACAGCAAAAGGCAGAAGAAAATTAGAACTTACTTAAATGCGTGGCATAACGGTTAGTCACAAGCAGTAAGAGGCTGTAAGCTTTAGCAATTGCTGAAATAGATTTCTAGGTATTTTGACCTCAAAAAGATCTTTTTTTAAAGTGGTAGTTGATCAGTCTAAATATGTTAACTGGAGTAAATATATCCTGGTGAAAAAAAGCAAATTACTTAGAACTCACAGGTGTCAAATTAATAATCAATATGTATGGAAACTTATTTTTCATATACGAGTGCTGCAATTTTCCATGGAGTTTTTGTGCATCGAGAAAGACATTTAACCAGAAATAAAAATACCACTCAAAATAACTTTGTCATATACTTTTATTTACCTTGAACAGAAAATTTTGCAAACCATCATTACTGAGAATGGGGAAAAAAACCCTAGCATGTAACAGAGGAGGCTTTGGTTGTAAGTGCCATTTCTACAGCAGAGTTAAGCTATTGTAAACCAAACATCTTGTAGTACAGTAAAAGTCTCCAGCCAAAACCTTAAAGAATTTAACAGCAACACTGAAAACATTTACATATAAACAACAGAGAAATATTTCCTAAACTTGTAACAGTCACTTGCTACAATCCAGAAATGTTTAGTTCACATATCTATACATACAGACAAGCACTCTAACTTGTGTGAACTAACCACTTGTCCACAGGACCTGCCTAGACACTTTGTCATCAATACGAAAGTTTTTTTATATATAAATAAGTCAATTAAACTTCACAGAGACTAAAAGAAACAATATAAAATTCCAACTGTAAATAAATCTGTACATTATGGTCAGTCTTGTTTTTCTGAAGCCTTGCACAACTTTAAAGTGTCCGTTTATAAAATGATGGCAAGGAGCAGCGTTAGCTGGAATGGAAACTTGAAGACTCGGACTCTGTAGAAACAGAAGAATGTCCCCCACGTTTGCTTTTTGAAAGGATCTTGAGGCTTGATCCTCTGCTAACTGATGTCAAGGCGTTTTGTGCTGATGTTTTGAACTTAGCACCAAGGAAAGCATATAGAATTGGGTTCAGGCAACAGTGGAAGAAAGCCAGGGCTTCAGTGATGGAGATCCATTTATGCACTATTGTCTCCAAGCTGCAGCTGGGTCTGATGACTCCTAGCAAGATGAACGTGTCGATGCTGATGCCAATATAATATGGCAGCCAGCAGGCAAAGAAGGCGAGGATGAGGATAACTGTTGTCTTCAAGGCTTTGCGCTTCTGGTGGCCTTTGGAATGTGACAGCTTAGATATAATAATACAGTAGCACGTCAGAATTATTAGACCAGGCAAGACAAGTCCGACCAAGATGTGCTGAAATCTGAAAGAAATCAGCCAGTTTTCATGAGGATACATGCGATCACAGAGATACTTTCCTTCTACTTCACTAGTACTGGCAAAAATGATATCAGGCACTGTCAAAAGCACAGCTGGTAGCCACACACCCACATACACCACCTTCTCAGCCAACAGCTTTCGTGGTCGCTGGCTGTTGGTAGCGTGGACTATTGCCAGGTAACGATCTAAGCTTATGAAGGCCAAAATCAAGACACTGCTATAGAGGTTGACTGTGTAAATGACATGAACTGCCTTACACAGAACATTCCCAAAGTACCAGCTTATGGCTGCATCCACAGACCAGAATGGCAAGGTGATGACAAAAAGGAGATCAGCCACAGAGAGGTGCAGCCTGTATTTATCAGTCATGCTTCTTTGTTTCTTCTGGTAGCCCATAACAACAATAACCAATCCGTTGCCGATTATTCCTGTTAGGAAGATGATGGAGTAGATTGTTGGCAAGAAGATCCGGTTGAAATCAGCATTCTCATGCTGGAAGCATGGCTCTCCATAGTCTCCATAGTCAGCTGAGCCAATCTCATCCGTGCTGTTATCAGAAAATTCAATTATTAACCCGGAGGACAGCTGAAAAAAAGATAAAATAAAAAAATTAGATGTTAGCTCCTCTGCAGAAGCTCACTTGATATGACATTGTGTGAAAGAGTTTCCTGAACAGTCTCGCATGAATAGGCAAACTTTTTGAAAACCAGATGGAAAAATACTGCTTTTAAATATATATACAGCAAATAAGAACAAGTTAAAAAACTTACTTTGGACACTTCAGTGCACTAATTAGATGCGTCCCAATGGAAGAGGTTGGTCTGCACATAATATTATTATTATTGTGATATTGAACTCTTACAATAGAGCTAAACAAAAAATTACACTTAGACAGTAACTCTGCTGCTCCAAAGTACCCTTCTCTTTAAGGATATGGGGTCAAGGAGAAAGAGAGATGGTCCCCTTGGCTGATGTAATAAAGGATAAATAATAGCAAGAATTCCCTGCTGAGAGGCAATTGACAGCTCCACACACAGAGACAAGAAAAAAAGCAAGCCAAAGCCCGTAAAGAAAAGACAGAGGTGACCTTATGCAGGGGAACTCAAAGCCCACAGAGGGTCATCACGACCAGCCACGCTCCCCTCCTTTTGTTCCCCGCCCTTTGCCGTGGCGGGGCAGGGGGAGACGGTCTGGGCT
>NW_009953703.1:2259537-2260306 GCF_000747805.2 Chaetura pelagica | reverse complement strand
GCTGAACCACGTACAGCAGTGGAAAAAGGAAGCGAAATTCTGGTGAGGGCATGAAAACGTTATCAGGAAACCACCAACGGTTTTGGCCACCGCGCCAAAGAGCAGTGCAGGCGGGCGAGTGCCACCTGGCTATGTTCTGATTCCTCAGGTTCTGAGTGGAGTTTCTGTGCCCGCCGCCCCGACCGCCGGCGCAGGACGCGCCCCGGGGGTCCCGCAGCACTTCACACAGGGATGCACCAGCTCCACGCGGGCACTGACTGCGGATAAGAGTTGGAACTTGCCAGAGATCTCGCGTTTGGTCCTAACATGCTCTCAAAATCCTGTGGCAGCAGGGCGGCCTGGGGAAGATGGGGCGGCCGCCCCGGTTCGGGCGGAGGGTCGGGCCGGGAGCTGCAGCCGCTCCCGCACGCTCGTCGGCCTGAGGTCAGGGCGGGCACCGGGGCAGAGGGATGCCATTCCCTGGAGCCAGATCACTCCAGGCTTCCTCGCTTGTTTCTCTCCTCATCATTCCCGCGACTCTAACTGCTCTGCCAGCGTCTTTCAGCCCACAAAGGCGCCACATGTCACTGCAACTGACGGGCAAGCAGCAAAGCTTGGAAAGGAGGAAAGGAGGAAAGGAGCGGGTGTCCAGCAGTGCCTGCAGATGTAGCCAGGTCCCAAAGCCCAGGAGCGGCAGTAGGTCAGGACCGAGCCCTGCCCATTTGCGCCCCAAGGACCCTGGCAGTGAGGCGGGCTGGGAAGCAGGACGCAGCCAGGCGCCGGCCCCTTG
>NW_009953703.1:2258820-2259230 GCF_000747805.2 Chaetura pelagica | reverse complement strand
GGTGTCACCGCGCACCCCCGCGGGCTCCGGGCGGCTCCTCGGACCGCTCTTTGTCTGCAGCGCCAGGGCATGGGCACTGCACTTGCCCCAAAGTGCCCGCGGGGGCGGTGCTCCTCACAGGGGCATTTGTTACCCTCTGACTGATGTATTCATGCAGGCGGGTTTTTGAATTTCCCCTCAAGAAAGTTCTTTGAAGTGTGTTGTCGGGCCCCGTGTTGCCATGGGTACCCCAGGCGAGCTCCGAGTGAAGCCCAGGAATCGTGATGGAGCAGGAGAGGTCCTGCATACCCTTCAAAATACAGTCAACTCAGTCCTCAGAGCTGTCTCTCATCCTTGCTGAGGAGAAGGGTGTAGTGGGAGTAGCAGGAAGCATGGGGATGGTCCTTACTGAGGGCTGAGAGATTCTGCAG
>NW_009953703.1:2254624-2258773 GCF_000747805.2 Chaetura pelagica | reverse complement strand
CTCTGGCATCCGTGGGTTTGGGTGCGAAATCTGCTGAGGACCTGCAGGTGCTTCATCAGCATGTCTGAGATATGATGATGGCTCATTGTTCCAGAAAGCTTTGGAACACTGCAAGAAATGTGTTAAGGAAACAATAGAAATCAGGAAGAAAATAAAACGTTGTTGAAATAATGGTGCTGCCGACTTCATTAAAAAACATGGATTTGCACGCTCTGTGTCTTGGCATCTACAAATAGAAAACAATGAGCTCTTTATTTGCCCACTAATATTAGGAATTTGTATTTCTCCTTATTCTCCAGCTTGGTAATCAGGTGGGGTTTGTTTGTTTGTTTTAATGGGAGAGGTGAGTATCTTTAGTAGTTATCTGTTTCAAGTAGTTAGGTAATTAAAAAAAAAAAAAAAGACAAAATCCTGAAATTGTGTATGCAGGAAAAATAAAACAGAATTGTGGATTTCCTTTACATTTGCCTCTGGAGTCTCAGTACTGTTGATATTCATGCAGATGAGAGCTACCAAGCTGGTGAAAGGTCTGGAGAATAAGCCCTATGAGGAGAGGCTGAGGGAACTGGGATTGTTTATTTTGAAGTAGAGGAGGCTGAAGGGAGACCTCATTGCTCTCTACAACTACCTGAAAGGAGGTTGTAGGGAGGTGGGAGTTGGCCTCTTCTCTCAAGCGAGTACTGACAGGATGAGAAGAAATGGCCTGAAACTGCTTCAGGGTAGGTTTAGACTGGATATTAGAAATAATTTCTTTACCAAAAGAGTTATTGAACAGTGGAACAGACTGCCCAGGGAGGTGATGTAGTCACCATCCCTGGAAGTATTTAAAATAAATGTAGATATATTGCTTACTGACATAATTTAAGCACTGGATGGGTAAATTAGGTTATGGTAAGGGACTTAGGTTATGGTTGGACGTGATGATCTTCAAGGACACTTCCAACCAGGATGATTCTGTGATTCTGTGATTCAGATAAACTACTTGCAGAAAAGATTTCGATAGTGTGTAGTCACCCCCCCAGTTTCACAACTTGCACCATAGTGAGTAACTATATTGGGAATAACTGATTGGGTGATATAGACTTACTCTTTAGTGTTGGAATTTGGAGTGGAAAGAAGAAGGAAGGACATTCTTTGTGTAATAAAGATATGCTCAAATTACCCTGGTAGCCTCAAGGGATGAATAAAATGAAAGTTTGACAAAAGTTTTATTCTTAAATGGCCCTATTACCAGTTTACATACTCTGAGTTAGTTACCAGTTTTAGATGTAAATATTATTTCCAGGTATTTGAAAAGAGTAATTCTCACCCTTCCCCTAAAAGCTCCAGAACTCCTCATGTACCACAGTGAGTAGGAGTTTGGTTATGACTAATAACACTGGGAAAATAGATCTTCTACTGTATTCCTATTTTTAGATACTAATCCATATGTTACCATAATTTTACCTTGCTGAACTTCTTTAATAATAAGTTTGACAAAATTGTAGTTAATTCCTGCTTTTCCACAGAACCTGTGATGTGTTCACTACTTTATAGACATACAATAGGAAAATACATGCCCTGAGTAACCTGCAGCCCAGTATTAGATGACCAGATGGATAAATGAGCATACAAGGGATTTTTCTATATGGATGAGTAGGATCATGCCTATGTAAATGTCTTTCATGTTTTCACTTAGGGAGAATGCCCAGCTCGTGGCACCAGCAGTTTTGTGCAGTTTTCAGCAAGGGTTGTACTGCTGCAGAGGCTCTGCTGAACTTGCAAACATGTGAACCAGATTTTCAGAAATGTGCATATTAGACAGGTGCTAAAAAGCTGATTGGGACACAGAGCTGCATATAAAGGAAATTAATTTTTAGAAAAAAATTGATCTTACATTACTAAAAATTCATATGGTTGACATGTACTTTTATGGAGAACATATTCTCATCTCAGAGGGGCACAGAAGATTTAACGCTGCTCCTTATCTATGTGTGCAGCGCAGGGCATTAAAATATGCTTGTAGTGCAGGTGGCTTGTGGCAATGGTTGCAGATGAGCAAGAAAAATATGTATGTGTACTTGAACTGGAGAGATTAGACAAGTTTGAGAATTGGTTAGTTATTTATTGGAGTGGGTATCATGGGGTGCATTGACATGTGGGTATCGATGCACAGAACTGCGAGTGTAATTACAGCCCGAGTAGGCGAGTGTTATCACACCTCCATTTTACTGTGCAGATAGACCTGTAACAGGAAAGTGTACTGCATGAAAATTGATTTCTTTAATTGATGGGATAGAGGACAGTGACACCATTTTTTTTGTGTTCATAGATAATGTAAGAAATTTGGAACTGAGGAATGATCCAGCTCCATGGATGAGCCTTGAAGCATTGGTACTGCTGAGTGGTGGGAAATCTGGAGATGGATATCCTATTTGATGAGGTGTCACTAAAACTCATTTGGATGACACTTCTCTAAAACTGTCATTCACACTGCTATTTTGTTATCTACAATCTCTTTTGTTTCTCCTGTCAGAAAAACCATGTGAAAACTTCCTTTGTTGCATGGAGGACCATCCAGGGCAAGTTAATGATTTCCAAAGTGATAAAAGAAGGAAACTGTTTCTGCAGAGCGTGTAAATCAGAGTTAGCTACAAATCTTCTTAAGACAAAGCTAGAAAATAGCAATTTCCAAGCTTATGTTTTGCATTACAACCTTTTCTGGTTACAGAATTACTGTGAAAATCAGACCCTTCCTAACCTGTGTAATGCATATGTTTGTTACTGAAAACATGCCCTCTGAGACTCAAAATCCTACGTGTTCTTATACTCTTATCCTAACAATACAATTCCTCAGGTTGTGAATCATTGACTTTTTTTTTTTTTTCTAAAAAAACACACATGTGATGGTCATGCAAGAGCAACATTGTTTCTAACAAACCTTTCAAATGGGAAAAAATATACCCTTTTGATTCAGTATCCATTAAAGTAGAAAAATAAATGCATTTTATTTAGCTATGTTAAATTACTTAATCTGAAGGTTTCACAAGTGTTGTTAACAAAGTAAAATTCGAGCTAATAAAAGTTTGATGACAACATTGTCTGTGTGTGACAACAAACACAAGGGAGGTATGATCCTAAATATAGGAATATATTAATACCACAGTAAGTGTAATAATTACAGTGGTGTATTAATATATTGTTCCTTATTTTTTAACATTAATGGAGCTAACCTCTCAGGACACATAAATTATTGTGTCTTTAAAAAACATAACCAGCAATATGGCTGAAATTACTACAGTATACAGTAGTAAATAATTTTAATATATTCACTGATTTTCTCTTTACATGTCAATTCTTGTACTGGAAAGGTTCTGAAAGTGGGGGAAAATGTCTTCTGAAAAAATAACAGAACATGCACTCAAGGTTTGTAAGACCTTAGCTTTGAATAGTGAATTTTTCTATTCTAAGAAATACTCCAGGGAACTGATGTTGTGGACTTGCTCGCCTGTAGATGAAAAGTGGTTTCCTTATAAAACTCATGTGTTTATTGCAATATATTGGATTGACTTCATGACGAATGGGTCTTCAAGTGGCCTCAAGTTGTATATATAGAGAGGAAAAGGATATACTCTGTCTTTTCTATCTGATCTTTCTGTTGAAGTGGGAAAGGTATCAATCTTACTCCTGTTAGAATGGTTGCAAGCGGTTTGCTGGAGTTGGGTTTCAGTTAATGGCTTTCTTTGCTCTTGGTTCTCAAAGCTCCCTGTCTCCATTTCTTTCTGCCTGCAGTGGAACAAGCACACCAACTGTTACACTCATCCTGGTAGGAGAGTGTCTGTCCACCTTATGGGCAGGGTGTCACCTAAATTTACTGATTTGAAGGCAGAAAGACAAAGTCTGCAAAGGAGCAGGGTGTATCTTTCAATCGGTAGTATGTTACATTACCTCAGGAGTAGGTCCCTGTATGAAGGAAATGACACTTTAATATCATAACAAAATTAAAGGAAAAGCCTTACATCAGTAAAAGGCAACAAAAATGTTATAAAGAGTGGCATAAAAGACAGATTTCTTCATGGTTCCTTGCTTTTAACAAGGAGAATTTATTTTGTTTCCTTTAAGTTTTGCCACAAGGCCAGGATGTCTAAAGTCAGAACAGAAAAGTCAGCA
>NW_009953703.1:2252875-2254330 GCF_000747805.2 Chaetura pelagica | reverse complement strand
GAAAAAAAAAGTGCTAGCCTCTAAAAGGAATCATAGTCACTCTTGTGTTTTAATCCCACCTCCATCTGTGGCCTGCAGCAAATCACTTAACCCTCTGACTGTGTTCACCCAACTGTAAAATGGGGATAACAATACCTACTTACCTACCTCAGAGGAGAGTTGTAGGGATTAATTGGTTGATGTTTGCAAGGCACTTTGAAGACAGAAAGTGCTTATTTTAGAGCCTGTTGAAATTATTGGTGACACTGATCAGCCAAAATTCAAAGGGAACAAAACTCATTAAGGTTCTGATCTTCTTCCCCCATTTGGCTATGTTTATGGGTTAGCAAATCTCACTGCATGCGGACAGTTTATTGTTTGTTTGGAAGCAGAGTAGACTAAAAAGATGCTTTGAACAACTTTGTTAATCCTGTTAACAAACATGTCTTCATTTGCATATCACTGAAGCTGAAGGTTTTATCTTTGATGATTATATAGCAGAACACTTCTGGAGACATGTTGAATTTTTCCAGAATTGTGGTCAGATCAGAATTATGAAAACAAACCAAAACCTACCTAATTATATCACAACTATT
This sequence comes from Chaetura pelagica, assembly GCF_000747805.2. Taxonomy (NCBI): domain Eukaryota; kingdom Metazoa; phylum Chordata; class Aves; order Apodiformes; family Apodidae; genus Chaetura; species Chaetura pelagica. The sequence continues at coordinate 2,253,755 of NW_009953703.1, read as the reverse complement.
TTCTTTACAATAGCCAGGTAGGATTTTGACTTTCATAGCATACGGATATTTCAGCTATGAGCTGTGGTTGTTATTATGTTCTTTTATGTCCTAAAATTCCACTAAAAACTTGTTCACAGTTCAGTTTGGATTCTTAGGGACAGGATTTGCTTCTCTGGACCCACACTAAGAACATGTTGTATTCCTGTTTTAAGAGCATATGGATAAAATGAGAAAATCTAGTTCAAGTACTCATGTATAAATGCATGCACTTTCACAGTTTCATGATTTCTCACTACAAAGCTTTAGAGATGCAGTTATATCTGGGACTGTGTGTTGCTTCTCCTGCAAGTGTAAACAGAAAATAGCTGCTTGGAGACTAACAGGCTGAACAGGGCCCTGAGTGACCTGGTCTGGCTTTGAATCCAGAGGTTCCTTCCAGCCTGAATTTTCCTATGACTCAAAATAGGTCCATCAGACCATGTCCTGATACCTCTGACAGTGCCCAGAGCTGCTGCATCAAAATACATCCACTTGTGTTTGAGTACATTAAGCCTGTTTGATCTACACAATAGAAATAGCATTTTGATGTTATGTTTCCGCCCTGACAATTTTTGATCAATCTGTTGTTGAAATGGTGTCTGTGGAACTGTGTGCTTGGGATGTAGTACAGTATGCTAGCATGTGCCATGATTTTAATAATTTCCACACGTTTCTTCTAATTCGTTTCTTTGGATGTGGTAACAGGAATTGATTTTTCACAGGTTGCTGAAATATTTTCTTTAGCTCATTTGCCCACTTGTTTTGTGTTTAAAAAGTGGCACTGAAAGCAGGGTAGGAGTAGCAACTCTTCCTGTTTAGTTCAGTTTAGCAGTCTGAAGCTCACAAATGTTTTAATTTT
>NW_009953703.1:2186252-2252815 GCF_000747805.2 Chaetura pelagica | reverse complement strand
ATCCGCATGCCAGGGATTGCTCCTGTCTCTGCTTCCTCTCAAAATTGATGACTGAATCAGCAAGTAGGGAGGTCACCCAAAATCATTGATGTGCATTCCTATTGCTTCTTTTGGATCTCTCTTCCAACTATTTCAAAACACTTTTTTACTGCTGGAAGCCAGGTTTGCTATGTGCCATTGAGATATAAAAATCTCACCCTGCCTTTTCCTTTTTCACAAGAATGAGAGAGCTGTGTTTAGCTTGTACATGGACCTTAATATGAAGTAGCTGTGTTCCTTCTTTCCAGGGAGAGAGGAGCTCACCATCCAAACTCACTTCAGCTTTCTTTTTTTCACTGTCTCACCATATTATTGAACACATAAGATAAGAATCTAGAATACTATTTGTCATGAGTATTTGTTCATCTGTGCATGTTTGTTCATGCTTCAGTACACTGAGTTATTATGCATCAGTGTACATTTTAAAAAATCTTTCCCAAACATACATATAAACAGAGAACAGGTGAGTAAGTGTTAGTGAAGAAGTAAGGAAAATGCCATTCAAGCAAACTATTGTCTGTGTTTAGCTATATCATTATCCTCCCAGGTATAGCTGAAGTACAAACAGTATAGAAACTTCAATATTTAGCACTCATTGTTCCACTTTAGGTGAATTTACATTTAAAACTTTTTCCATTAAAAATTGTAGCCTACCATCGTCTTCCTTCATTCATGAGTTCAATGCAACTAAACATGTGAAGAAAGAGTTTAGTCTTTAAATACTCACTTTATAAATTAATTTGTTATTCTAGGAATTTGCCATTATTTTAGGTAGATGGTTCTATATTTCTGAGGTTATTTTTCAGTACTGAGTGAATATTGTGAGAAACATACAAGAGGGGAATTCTAAAAATATTTCTGTTACAGTCTGTGTTTGGGACAGTCTGTACTAAGTGCTATTTTATCTTTTTTTTTTTTCTTTTTTTTTTTTTTTAACTTATAAAAACAGGAAGAAGCCTTGCTACTTCTGAGGACCCTGATAAATGTTTCTACCTGTCTTTTTCTAGAAAGATCTCTTCAGGTGCCAGGCAAGGGTCACTGTTACCATGGATACTTATACTCCATTTTTCCTTTGGGTTTCTGTGAAAAACTTGGTATGATGCCCAGCTAAAACCACACTCTGTGTTAGGTAATCATAGGCTGTCTGTTCTTGGGTATTGTGGTTTTAAGTTTTCAACGGTTGCTCTGTGGTTTGAAAGCTGTGTTTTTTATTCCCTCTTCTTTTCTAAGCAAAGAAGATGTTAAAGCAAAGTTGCTTGATAACAATTATTCCACCAACATAAAGGTTTTCTGGGAAGGATTGATTGTCGTGTGGTTTAAACCTGAAACCAAACTAATAAACCACTTCACTCTCACATCATCTTCAAGGCAAAATGGGTAACATTTTACTGAGTTAAGAGACTATTCAATTCCTGGAGTCTGTCAAAATGCACTTAGGGATTAGAAAAAACTTGATCTGTTTTTAACATGCACCTTACAAGTCAGTCTTAGAAAGTTTTCTACATGTTTTGTAGTGAAAAGTGGAATACTTATCTTCCACGAAGTTGCTTGTCAGACCTTCTCTGCTGCTTTGATAAAGATCTACAAAGGATCTAAGCCTAGTCAAAGAAGCAGTGTAATTTATATGAGGGGGAAAATAAATTTTAGATTTTTCTCACCTTTAAAAAACATTGGAGGTGTTGAATAAATGGGCAAAGGCAACACCTGATATGAATGAGTATATAGAAATGGAAACAGCCCTCCTGGACATGGAAACAAAGCTCAAGATGTGCCATGTGATCATACCAGAAGAACCATATAAGCTCCATCAAATTCTGAAACAACTGTTAAATGAGAAGTCTTGAAGCAGTTAGTTTTTAGTAAGTGTGTTAAAACCAGGACAAAGTCATATGATTTCTGAATGGCAAATGCATGGCCTACATTTAAAAATAATAACATGGGCTGCCATTGCTTTTGTTGTCTTATTTAGAAGATTTAGATCAACCTCTGGTTGGAAGGAGATTTAAAAATGTGGACATAAACGGAAAATAGAGCAAAAAGGAAGTCAAATTTATAAATGTATATTGTAACAGAGCTACTTAAGAGCTTTCATTGATAATTTTCTAGGCAAAGGAAGTAGAGTAGACTCCAATTGCCTAGACTTCAGTAAAGCATTCAGTATGATGCTGTTTGAGTGTTGATGAGCTTAGTTTGTGTTAGACAGTATAGGAATTAATACAATGTATCTAATATGGATGAGGAAGTTTAGAAAAGGAAATAACAATGATGACACTGAAAGGGAAATAGTAGGCTGCAGGAAGGCAATCAGTAGAGCTCTTCAGGGTTCACTGTTGAAACCAATTACACTTACTATTTTGCATTAGCAAATTTACTACAAGAAGTAGTAAGTTAATGAAATTTACTACTGATGGAAAATGAGCTGTCACTGTTGAAACTGGGTTATCCTCAGACATGAAAGAAGGGAGAAAAACATAAATATACTAGACAGTTGCAGGATGAATCTGAATTTAGCTCAACGAATGTATCAAGTAGGGTATACTGATGGGAGAAAGATGTACCATTGCTGCCAAACTGAGCATTGGAAAGGCGTCTTCTGAAATACTTTTTACAGTTTTTAATAAGAAAAATGAGTTAAAATGGAATAGGTGCAAAGAAGGATGATTGGGGTGCAGTGTGGAATGGAATGCTGCTTCTGGAAAAGGAGTCTGAAAGAGCTTCTTTCTCTTAGTTCGTAAAATGGATGTTAAAATAGAGAATGAAGCAGGATAATAGACATCTGAAAAAGAAAAATATTTGGATCAGTATTAGCACAGCAATGACTGCACGTAATATGATAAATGCACATTATAAAGGCATGACAAACTATCAGAGGAATAAGCTTTAGGAACAGTTACCCAGTAAAAGATAATGTTAAGCTATTGACTGCTTTGACAGATTTGTTGGGACTTGTTGACCCTAGTTCGGTCCCATTAACCTGCGTTCTGGTCTGAGATTCTGTTCCTTTGAGATCTGCAGTGTCTGTGAAAGTTGAAATATCACATGCCTGATGATCACAGGATCTGAGCCTTTGTGTAACTTCTGTGCTATGTATTTTTGCTAAATTCAAAAGAGTTTATGTCCCCTTCCTTAGGATTTCAGGTGCTATTAGGGTAGCAAGATCAATTTTATGTGAGGTGGAAATCAGTGGTGAGAAAGTACCCTTCTGGTGCCTAAAAACAAAGTAGTATTGAGTAGTACATAAAATGCTGATTGTGCTCTAAGAGAGAAGCAACTTTTAGCCACAAATGTCAGATTTTAGTGTCCAAGCAATGAATCTGTGCCACAGCCATGGAGTAAGTCTCTGATGACTAATACGGCAGACTGTACTGCTTGTATGAAGTGTGTTTGTACCTTGAAAATGCAGATCTCACAGCATCATATAAAATCAGACATGTTCTGTGCTGCTGTTCATCCTGACTGATTGTGCAAGAACCACTCTTGCAGACATTTGAGAACAGCCTGTCATGACCAACATGTTAGTCTTTGAATAACAGTCAAACACAAACAATTCAAATCTTATGAACAAAGAGACAGAAGAGCCTTTTCATCATCTGTCTGTCTTATTGCCAGTGGAAGGTGGTTTCCTATAAGAAAGGTAGCAATCAAAGGCAAAAAGAGGCAAGTAAAAGCAAAATATAGACATACAGAGCCAGAATGCACAGGTTAGGAGGAGGTGAGTGCCTGACATGGTAAAAGAAAAGTTTAATTGTATTCTTAGAATTCACTTTTTAAATCAGTACCCCACTGAGGGAAAGGCTGCAGTCTAAAAGCAAATACTTCGGGTGCATCATGACAGATGTTAGGGAATACAACCACATTTATTGTTTTTTTAAATTATTGGAATGGTAGCTTGGATGCTACCAGAATGTGTCTTTTGATATTAAATACTCTGCAGAATTTTAATGTGCATGTTTATCTGTTCTTATAAACTCGATGTACACAATGAAATAGAAGTAATGTAATAAAGAACTACAGGTTTTCTCTACTGCTAGATAATGTCTCCCTGATTGCAAAGCTAAACTTGTGCAACTTCTTACACTCCAGTCAGGGACAGATGAACAAGAAATGGCAGTGAGTGTTTAACTGGCATTATGCCCATTCTTTGTTCTTAAGTTTCTGAAAAGACTCTTAGTTCTGGTTAACAAAACACTGGTTAGTTCACTTGTGATTCTTTGTAATATTCATTACATGGAAACCAAGTAAATGCCTTCTCAGAGAGATAGCTTGTGAGCAGGGCCCCCAGAATAAAATTTAAAAGGCACATATCTTGGTGACAAAGGATAAAAGGGAAATATGTAAAAATAAACCATACATACAATGCTTGTACATGTGATAATGAAATAAAGTCCTATGTACAACCATCCCAGAATAGCTTGTCCAACAGAAAATATCATACATGAAATAACAGAAAGATCAATATCAGCTCAATTATTTACTTGCAAGTGCTAGTAACAGAAAAGTAATCACATGATCCAGTCTAATTTACCCATCTGGCTTTTCAAAATGTATCTAGCTTTTCAAAATAGTAATGTGGTGAATTACGGAACAAGTGTGGAGCCAAGCACAACCCAGATCTTGGTATTGTTCTCAAGGTGGAGAAATCACCTTGAAGTTGACAGATTTTTATTTGTGGAATGAAAGCTGCTTTAGAAAAAGTTGGGTTAAGCAGTGAATAGAGTGAGGAGTAGCAAAGAAGGAAAGAAGAACAATAAGTTCAGATGCAGCAAATAAGAGCAGAGACAGTAGGGTCATTGAGAGACAAAAGCATGAAAAGATGGTGACAGATGAAGTTGATAGTCCCTCTTTTTTATTTTCAGTTGTCACAAAGTCACAGAAAAGCAACCTTATCCGGGTGGGTAGGAGGAGGTGAAGATTTCTCAGTCAAGGAGCAGGTCTGTTTGAATTGCTGCAGGCTGAAGAGAATGACAAATGAAAATACAGAGGAAAATGGGGGCCATAGGGGGAATTTGTCCTAGCTCAGTAAGGACAGGGATAGTACTAGATTCACAGAGACTTATTTATCATCCAAGGAAAAAAAAAAAGAGAAAGTAGAGAAAATAATGGACTTAACTAAAACTTTATTTGGGTGAGAAATATTTTAAATACAAATGCCCAGTCACAAAGTTCTTTAATAATACATCTTGGTGCATTTGTACTTGTGTCTACTCTAAAAAGACAGGAATGCAATGCTTGTGGAAGTGTAAGAATGGAGGCTTTCAAGGCAGGAAAACCTGCTTTATTCTTACTGCAAGTAGTACACAAGGAATAGAAGTGAATCATGGATGACATTACAATTTCCATCTCTTGCTGTTATATAGAAATTCTTTTTATCTGTTAGTCCACCACGCTATTATTAAAACATTTTAGAGATAATTTTAACTATATCACATAGCCATTTTCTTTCTGCTACTATGAAACAGGAAACTTTGTGGGTTATTTCTCTGGTTTCGTCTATGCATATGGAAGTAGACGTACACACATACATACCTGCACACACTCTCTGCCCTTTGAACTGTGAAATGTTGTGGAGGGGCAATTCTCTTTTTAACTGTAACAGTAGACAACCTGTAGCATATTCCCCACTGAACCACATGACAAAGATTCTCCAAGGACCACAATAATCACCAAAATAGCATATTATCTGTTCTGATTACAGGAGTTCCATAGGTGGGGGGCTTTCTTTTTTGTAGAGTAGTGCTATAGTAGGTCCCACTAGTCTCATTCCTAACCATGGGAACCTACCTACAGAATGAAAAGAGTTTATTTAGTTCTTTCCCTGCAGTAGTCAACAGGGTGTAATTTAGTTCCAAGTGTAAGATGGGGCCACTTGTCCATTAGGAAGTGGAATGAAACCACTAATTCATTTCATGTAGACTAGAAAACAGCTGCCAGACAGCAATAATTTTCAGTCAGTGCTGACCTGGGGTAGATTTAACAAGTGACCTAGGAAAGAAAAGCTCAGTAGGCAACTGCAAATCCCCAGAGTTGTTTGAAAAGGCATGCTTTTAAAATATTTAGAAATATTTAGAAATGTATCATTTAGTAAGAGTCAGACAGTTATGTTTTAATTAACCCGGTTTTATTTTCATAGGTCAGGTTTTCTTTTCCTGTTTACATGATAATATAATTTATATTGATTATTAACAAATGCAAAACTCTACATTGTTAGAATAGTTGTGTTTTATATCAGCTTTGTATGAGGTTAAATTAACTCATGAACAGGAAGGTGATACAGAATCTAACTCTTGTAGTACATATTGTATTTATGAAAATGAATTAAAATGCTAAGAGCAAATGCAGTACATTTTGAGATGAGCAAAATATTTCTTTGGTTGTCCCTGTCAGGGGAGGTACCCAGGACAAGGTCATGAGACTGTTTCAGGGCAAGGGCATGAGCAAAACAGAGTGACACTGTTAGTTTTGAATGAACATGAATAAGAGGGGGCTAAATTATAAAATAATGAATGGCCTAGAGAAAACAGAGGAGGAGCTTATTGTCTTCTCATTTTAAAAGACTAAAATAAGGAGATAGTCAATGAACTTAAAATAGTGGTGACCTATTGCTCCTTTGGCTGAGGAAGCCACACAGCTGGTGTGCCTGAGTAGCAGAGGGAGGTCACTGGCCAGACGTGTTGTGTGTGTTGCTACAGTTTTTATATCTCTGCTACAGTTTTTAGATCACTGAAGCTAAAAATATAGAGGGATTCCAGAAAGGAGAAGATGCTTATATGAATATTGTATATATCCAGAGTACTTACAAGCAGTAATATTTGCTTCCATAGTAAGCGTAGGAAGCAAAGATTCAGGCAGAGAAGGGATAGATGACTATTCACTTTTTATTTCTGGCAGGGTAGTTTTTCTGATGTTTTCATTCCCAAAATTGGCTCATTGTGGAATTGGAACCCATCTGAGGGAAGTGGTGGGATTATATTGCTAGGATCAAGACTAACAGTAATGGGACAAGCCATTAGATCTTCCTCCCAGTAATGTGAAAATGCATTTTTCAACTGGGCAAGGTGGGAGAAGCTGATTTTTTTTTACTGCTGTGCACTGTCAGATGAGGGATACTGCATAGTATGTGCTGGGATCTAATGCAGTCTGGAAATTCCCATATTTCTGTTGACATAAACCACAACATTTTAATTTACCTAGAGAGGAACTACAGTCCTACTTCCTACATAGAATTTGTCAGTTGAGATGCCAGGGTTTTATTAATGACTCAAGCTTTCATCTGCTGGATGACTTCAGGCAAGCTGTTTAACCACCACTGCATCAGCTTAATGCTGGTTAAAAAGAAAATAACGTGTGTATAACCTCAATAAAGTTGAATATTAGATGATCTCATATTGTATGGGTCGGGTTAGGAAATATACATTATAAATTAATCTTTCTTAAGTTAGGTAGGTGGGGAAGGGCATTGGAAAAAATCAGACATCTTTGGTTTTGATCTGTTGGTGAAGGTGACCTCAAGTTACCCTACAGTGACTGTGGCAATACCCTTCTCTCAGAGATGCAAACTTGCCTCACATACACTGCCAGGCATTACTTGTCAAAGGCTGACCATGCACAGCTTTCACCTCTGCTAAATCAAAGTGATCTGTTGTCTTATTCCATGTCTCTCATGTCTGTACTACCTACTCGTTTTCTGAAACTGCAATGTGTACAAAATATTTTTCTTTTACTTCCAGCCAGGAAGAAACTTTTAGACACATTATTTAGGGCTGTTTGATGGAAATATTGAGTTTTGCAGGTTTTCCTATAGATGCTGAGGTTGTTGACCTCTATTGAAAGAGTTTGTGGGATAGCTGCTGAGCCATTTCTGTCTTCTGCACACCTAAATTTTGCTCTTGATGTTGACAGTTTCATAGTTCCAGTAGGATAGAGCTGTCATCAAGGGAAGTTGAGATCACATAGCATGAAGTGGTCCCTCATTTAGACACTGAAGGAGTTTTGGACATGGAGAACAAATAATGTAGCCTAACTTGATGCCCCTGATGAGAGGAATGAAAAGGACTCAATATGCAGATGATGATGGTTTGCCATTAGTTTGAAGATTTAATGAAACATGCTTCTGAACATTGACTACACATGTAGGCATGCAAAACTGGACTCCTCAGATCATTAGTCTATACATTTCTACTGTGAAGTTCTAATGAATGGAAGAACTATTCTTTTACTGATCAAGGTAGAAAAAAAGTTTTACTAGCCATGAATTCATAGATAGACTATACTACACTTTTACTTCAGTTAGTATTTTGTTTTTAGCATAGAATCTCTTCAATCCAAATATAAATGTTTGGAAGGAATGTTTGCCTGGACTAAGTTAACAAGCTAGGGGGAGATAAATCTGTAGCTTAGGCAGAGACTCCAAACTGAATGACTTTAATATTAATAGTGCCCATCTACCATTGCCTGTGAAGAGAGTTACCTGTCAGTTGGTTAGGGAAAAATTCTGAGGCTCCTCATTAAAAAGAAACATGGGATATTCCCTCCAAAATATCATGAATTCAAAAATAATGAGGACCAGTAAGCAGAGCAGGGCTTTGCAGAGTGAGGATTTTCAATTCATAAAAGTTGACACAGAGATTTAGAAGTTGATGTCAGCCATCCAGAGTAACTCCTAAGCATAACTTTAACACTTACTCCCCAGAAGCAATGGGGGAAAACAGTAAGAAATCTTGACTTCTAATTCACTGACCTGAAAATTGCAGCTAGCTCTGGTATATTGTGATTAGTTGAGTACTGGGTAAGAAAATATTGTAAATAAATACTGAGCATCAAATAATATTCAGATCTTTAGATTTTTATGATGGTATTTAGAATGCTTAATGAGTACTCAGTGCAGAAGATATTATGTTTAAACAGAGGGTAAACGATCTGGAGAAACTTCTAGTGCATGAATTAATATACTCTGTAAAACTCCAGTTTATGGTAAATTATCTTGACATGAATAGCAATTAATTCAGAATATAGTTTGATGAACTGGACCATGGGTTAGCATCTCTTCTGTTAAACCCTGAAAATTAAGAAGCATCAAAACAATGAATTCTGATAATCCCCTCAAATCAGACTTAAATTCCTGAAGCGATCCCTTTGCTGAAGTAGCTGCTTTGTGTAACAATGAGCCTCACACAAAGGCTCCCTAAGGCAGGAAGATAGGCAGGATGCAGGCTTGAAAGTTTGCTGGCCCAGTCAAGATTTCTTACAGCCTTGGGCTACACAGCACCAGTTAATTTCGGGAACTGTTTAACTGACTTCTATTTATACAATGCCCCTCTCTCTGTGTTTAACTGAAAGCTCTTGGCTATACCAGCTGGCATCACTGTAGTCCTTCTAAAATAACTAAAAAGCTGAAATCAGTGCATCTGTGTCACAGGTACAAGTGTGGGTGAATAGAAAGAAAACAAAGAAGTAATCTTCTTTTTCCTCTTGCTGTAGCTGGCAGGATTTCACTGCAAAGCAGTATCCACCTACCACTAACTACTCAACACCGCAGCTCTACAATAAAACCCCCTGTGTCTCCCCTTGTTCCTCCCCCTCAGTCCTCCATCCTGAAAAACCCCCTCCAACCTAACATTTCATTCTGAAAGCAGAAGAAACAACTCGTGTTATACCCAAACGTTTTCTAAACGCCCAGTACTTAGCAAATACATCCATATTGTTAAATGGATTTTTACCTCCAACTGGGATCCACTTAAGTTTTCTTTTATTTGTGGTGTTGGTATCTCTCAGAGGTCTGTAAGAACATGATAGACTACGACTTTTATAAGCATATTTTGTAATGGAAAGTTACTATGTATGAAAGCTCACACCACATGTGACCAGTGACCATTTTATGAACACTTGGCAACTTGAATACAGCCAATGACCAGTCAGGAGGGATGGCTCATGTCTTATGTTTCTAAATTAAGAGATTGTAACTGAAATTGGAAATGGAAAAATGCGGAAAAAAACAGAGCAACAACTTACAAGTACATGGGTAATATGCTGTATTTTATAAACATGGAAACTAATAATTCTGAACGTTAACATAACTTTAATCTGTTGTGTTGCTTAAATGAGGTCTGTTGTGTTCTTGAGAGTAAAGATTTGAATGGGAGAGAAAACTGCGATGAGTGGGTTCTGCTTTCCTACCTCTAACAATTGCAGACCCGTGGCCTTGCTCATCTCGAAAAATAAAGCCTGAACATGTTACCACAGGACAGAAGAGAATGCCATTGGGCTGCTACAGATAGCACCTTGGTTTCTGTCATTCATAGTTAGTATCTTTTGTTCATTGATGTAATAAAAAGGCACTTGGTGACATCAATGCACACTACTCATTGATGTAATAAAAAGGCACTTGGTGACATCAATGTACTACTCTGGTACCTTTTCTGGTTTGTAGCTCAAGGCTTTCCTTTGTTTGGTTTTGACTTTATATGAAAACTGCTTTGGACCTGCCTCCTCAGCTGAGTATTCCTCAGTGTAATTTGTATTAAAAATATTCATGTTGGTGGTTTTTTTTTCTCTGAACAATAGGAGAAACGAATTCCACACAATCAATTCTCTGTCAGAGAAATCTTTGTTAGAATAACATTTCCTTCTTCCAAAAAGATGCTTTTTTGCCTCTGTTTTTCAAAGGCATAAGAAGCATCTAGTCAAAACCAATGCACTTCCTTATGCGAACATATCCAGCTCAGTCTTTTCACTGTATAATGCCTTCCTGCCACACTATGACCTAGGAATGCTTTGAACCACATTACAGGTCTGTATGGTAGTTGAGCTCTAGCCACTTCTTCACTTTTATGGAGACTAGAAAAGAGGTGATGGGTGTAACTGATTCATTTGCTTGAGATCCTGCAGAATTTCAGCGATGAATATGCAAAGCTAACTAAAATAATAACTAATGCTTTCTTACCTTTGCTTGCAACCTGGATGGATTGGTACTTTAGTTAGAGTTCCTTTGGTATAGCTGTAAGCATTATGCACAATATCACACAAAGCATCTGATTTCATGTCTGTGAGGTATGTCCCCAAAAATAATCTGAGCATTGTACAGAAGCGGATGCAGTGGGAACAAGAGCTCAGCAGTTCAAGTAGTTTCTGTGGAGTGAGTGCTCTCCTCTAAGCGACTAGATTGAATCAACTGAAGGAATCAGCTCCAAGAAACTCGAATTACATGACAATGCACACTTAAAAACAGATTTGGTGAGAGCACTTGCACAGCAAAGTATATAGCTGATGCATGCTCCACAAGCAAATTTTTTAAATTTTTTTTTTTCCTCTCTTATTTAGATAAAAAAACAATTCAAGAGGTGACACTGCTCCTCACTGACAACTTTTTTACAATTTTGAGTTTTACAAAAGCATTGGCATGCCTACCAAAGCTGCCTGTTTGCAGAGAAGGCTTGTAAGTTTAGGACCAATGGTATGTGGGTTTTTTTCAATGCTTAAGATAGCTCAGCTTGTCTTTTTGGTGGATACACTATAGCTTTTTGAACCATAAGTTTTTCTGACTCAGTAATGTCGACTTTACAACCTTTGTGTTTAACCTACAGAAGGTTTTTTAACATTTAATGTTACATTTAACATACAGTCCAGGAAGCGTGGTCTGTTTGTGTACAGTGCTCTAAGGTATCCTTTTTTTTAAGGCATTTGTTCCATGAGCTGTTAGTATTCCTGCTTGCATTGTTTATTGTGTGCTTTTCAGCAATTATTGCATTAACAATCAGAATAACTGGCAGCTCCAGTGGGACAGCAAGAACAATGATACATTAATGGAGAAATTTTTATAGATATATATATATATATATATTGTATCAAGAAAATTCTAAAGAGTGAGGTGTGTAGCTATTTCAGCTATAGGCAGCAAATGGCACCATGTACAACAATTATTGAAGCAGAGAAAAGATTTCAGATATTGCAGGCCTGACATGTAAGAACTCTGAATAAGAACCTACTTTCCAGCAACGTTTCCTATTGCAAGATTTCCAAGATTTTGATGAGAGCTCAGAACAAAAGCTGCTCTGTTCCTCCTGGGGTTTACGTCAACCAGTTGTCTTATTATTCCTGATACTTTGCCAATCATATTGTATGCTTTGAAAAAGGGATGAAAAAGCAGCTTTTCTCCTTTAAAGAGATTTCAACTTCAAAATCTTATTACTGCAACTACTAATTGCAGAAAGGACAGGCTGAAACGCCAGCTATAGAGTACAGTACTGCTGACAATATTTTTACAAGGTTCCACATAATGAAATTTCTGTATGATGATTATAAGGTTATAGATGCTCCCCTAAATTTTAGATTATTTTTTTTATGGATAGGAGTGGAGTACAATGGATGGGAGTATAGGGTTAGAAACAAATCCAGTATGTTTAACAATCTTTATTTTCTAGGTTTCTTAAATTTTCTGGCATTATGTAACTTTGAGTGCTTGGATTTACAAACTTAGAATTACTTTAAACACATTTTTGATAAAAAATATATTTAATTTGGGCATTTGCAACAGGCTTAAACATTAAAGCAATGCAGAGAGGTACAGTCTTATATGCATTAACTGTGTTCAAAGAGAGTATGCCTAGGGGACTGAAGTCCTGGGAACTGCAGGGTTTTTTTAGGGGAGTGTGCTTTTATACTTGTATCTGTGAAATACCTTTGTCTTAATAGAAATGCATTATTAGTATTTACATTTTATTGTGCTGATAAATGTCCTTTAACACATTACACAGTGCTACAGAATAATTATTTTGGAAATGTGTTTCCAGCTCTTCATCTACACTTAAAACTTTCACTTCTAAACTAGTCCTGCAGTCTCTTTGCCAAGGCATTTTCCCAGAACATTTCCCAAAGAGCAACTGGGATTGTGTCCACAGATGCACAATTACAATCAGTCCTTAAATTGCTAAAGCATCCAGCCAAATAGGCTACCAAGGAAAGCAGTGAGATTCCCTGGTAACCAAATTGCCTGTTCACTGTACACCAAGCTCATCTATTTCTTGTCATAGAAGTCGTGGGTAAAACACATGTTTTGAAATGTTTGTCAAACAAAGCAACAATCCTCTAGCTTAGTGGTAAAGAAGAGGTGCAAGTGCCCTTCAAATGTCTCCTTCACTAGTAGTTTTGCTTCTGTTTTCTGTGCTACTAGGGTGATTGAGAAATCTTGATCTATCCATAGGCCCTTGTTTGAATTTTCCACAGGTTAAATTTCTCAAGATCTTGCCAGGTTATTTTACTACAGACTCAGTATTTTCTTGAAAGATGTATTTTGCAGTCATTAGCTAATTTTCACTTAATCAAGCCTTCTATTTAAAGGGTCTTCAGGGGAATAAAACTGCACTGATTTTTTCCATTTTTAAAATCATCTTTTTAAGACACTTTTGGTAGCTTTACTAAGGCATTGCCACTGAACATGCTTGACACAAACTGAGTAATTTTGGGTTTCCATTATATTTTCTTAACTAAAGGCTTCAGAATTGCATTTATTATTAGCATTAATACTACCAGTCCTAATTGTTCTATAAGGTCACATTTTGTAGCAAAAAATTGTATTTCAAAAGCATAAACCCATCCATATCATAGTCTCAACCAGCACCAACTAGAGTGGAGAAGCTTTCAGTGATTTTGATCTGATCTGAGAAGCTTGTTCTCAAATTTCTGCATATGGCCATTAATAATTGTGAATATTAGCATTATAGTATCTGAGACATGGTTAAAATTTTAGCATTTTTCAGTGAGAAAACCAACAAATAATTAAAAAATGAACCTTCACTCATTTCATGTCAGTTTTTAAAATATGGTTACCAGTACTGTCCAGAATCAGAAATGAAACTGAAAGCTGGCTCATGGAAGAAACAGTCATGTGGAGTCAAATCTCTTTTTCCCAGGACCTAAATCAAAAACATGCTGAGTGCTGAACTATCAAGATAGCTTTCCCCAAGAAAAGTTCTGTGGTTAGCAGGAGAGGAGACAGACTCACAGACTGCTAACAGAGCTGCAAATAAAGCCTTGGCCTATGATACCACTGCATCTGCTTGCTAATTTATGACACTGTTTTCAATAGCAGTTGCTTATTTTTCACCTATTCTCTCCTTATATGGATACTTACAGCTTTGTTTTCCTGTACAGACTATGTTCTTCAATGATATGCACTTTCTGTGTAATGTACAGATAGCAAAATCCCTCTTAGTTAAGGAGGAGAGATTCTGATAACTCTACAAAGATTGTTTTACTATCTGATATACCAAATACCCTTAAGGATCAACAAGAATTAAATAAATCTCAGTGGGGTGCCCAAGGCTGACATTTTAATAGCTGATGGCAAAATCATGAACATAAAACAATGGAAGTATTAACTGAATTTAAAGGATAATTGAAGTCTTTATATTAGGTTTTTCAAATATTTACATTGTTATGTAAAATACTAGCAGTAAGCAGATAAATTGGTTTGTTACTGCAATAAATTAACCTAAAAGACTTGGAAGCCATGGGTCTGAATCATAATGTTGGTATTAATGATAGAGGAAGGCAGTGTTCCTTGAGCAATGGTGCAAGTTTCTAAAATATGAAATGTCATGCTCATGCTGTATTTCATAGATGGGAGATAAATGGAACTACATGGCATGAAATATGAGGGACTAACAGAATCTGATGCAAGCACTTTGTAAAATTATAAAGGTTAAAAAATGTTATCACAGTAGAGAAGATTTATCATAATTAAATCTAGCAAAAATGAATTATTTGCAAAGTTTATTTCATTACATTGACCTTTTTATCATACACTAGTTAAAATGTGGTGTTGAGGACTGGCAGAGGGCATGTTACAGCAACAAGATCAAAGAGAAAAGTTTTGCTTTGAGACCTTTCTCAGTGGAGAGAAGTGTGCTAATGGTATTGAACTCTTAGGTTGTATTTTATTTGTGTATGTCCAAATGCCTTGAGAAGAAAACTATTATCTCTGTCTCACAGATTATGAGATGGAGGCACAGAGATTTACCTAACAACAGTGTCATGTTGAAGATTATGAAGTCTGGAGCAGAACTGAGAGGAAACCCTGGATTTATTTAACTCCATCTCAGGACAACCCAAAAGGTAGGTATTTATGTATTTTTAAGTGGCTACATCAAGTATCATATATGACTCTCCAAAAATATGTTCAGTTATGTTTTGCTTGCATAGCAATGCATCTGTTGTTAATTTTGATAGCATTAATTATATTGATGCAATTAATTATGGGCAATTTTACTTAAAGCAATAAGCAGGTTACAATTCCATTAAGTTTGATAGGAGTCTTTAGGGGACTGTTGATACAGTCCTCCTCCTCTATTTGTTATTATTATACTTACTCTTTGTTTGGGTAGTGTCTGCAGCTTTCTGGGCAATTTCCCAACATAAAAGAAGGCAATATTTCCTTCCCTAAGAGGTTACATGATAAAAAAAACCAGACAAAAAGATAAAGAGTAGAAAAGGTCAGAATAGAAACCATTAGTGTTTCAGCATCTTGTCACATTTAGTGAGTTTACTGAGACACTGGGCAATCCCCCTCTCTGGCTATAATCAACCTGAAAGAAGGCTCATCCCATTTTTTATAATTTAACCTGCTTGTGTGTAGATGACTCTTGCCCATTCTTTAGAAAACAATCTTGTTTTGCCCCAGCTGTTGATTTGGGACTGTACCATGCAAAACCCTCATGGTTAAGTAGGGTTTGGGCCTACAACTTCTACTGATCCTGAACCACTCTTACCTGTTGCTGTGTGCATAGAACTCCTATCATCTCTACATACTGGGTGATTTTTTTAATGTGTGAATGGCTGCTAATGTATTAAGAACACAAATCAGTCCACAGAGGTGAAGCTATACATACAAGCAATTGTTAATAATCCAGTTAATAATAACACTACAAAAGAATAACTCCTGAAGAAGTAAAATATTACAGAGATTAGTAAATAGACACATTATCTAAGACTTTTAAGTCCCCTGTTCAAATCCAGTTTAGGTCTCTATCAAACAAATGTTACTGCTTGATGTTTTTTCACAATTCCTATAATAAAGACATTTACTTGTCTTAATTGGTATGCCTACATAATGAAAATTATAGCTGCAATAAAAATCTTATTTTAGCAGGCTTCATAGATGCCCTTAATTTACTGTCAACTGCCTGTGGGGACAGAAAAATCTTAATAACTCATTTTGGGGGATTCCACCTGCATATAGAGAGTTTATCATCCTTACAAATACTCTGTTTAGTTTTTAAAAATGTGTGTTTTTAAAATACAAGCATTAGAACAGGGCCAAACCCAGCAATTATACTTCTGAGTTGATGATTTTTTGAAATTCAGAATACTGATATTAATAATTAATGTATTTTAATCTAGGATTATCTTAGTTATCCATATTGCCTGTCCTCTAATTCTCTAAACATTAAACTTCTTGATAACGGTATAAATTAATTAAATCAACCTATTCTTTCCATCTTATTCTATTGCTGTATCTGTAGCTGCCGTAAAAGATACACTTTCTCTTGTTACAACACACATTAGATGAGAGATAAAACCAGAAGCAGCAAGAAATAAACATCAGAAAGGAGCAGTATGGTTATTATCACAATACCACATAGATAAAATCTAACAAACACAGAAGACTGGAAAGGGGGAAGGAAGATCTTCCTAATTGTTTTACAAGCAGGGTTAGCAAAAAAATACCTGATAAAAACATCACAAATTTAAAACTCCAATACCAGGCTAAAAATGCAAAATAAAGCCCCAAATAATCAAGTTAGAAAAATAGTAAAGAAAAAATTAAAAGGAAAATAACAATATTTCCATAATGTTTTTTTTCCTTGTATTGTGTTTCCCTTGTGAGCTAAGAAATTGTAGATTTGAAATACCTTTCTCAAAACGAGTGCTTTGCTGTAATGTGTTTAATTTTAACTGTTCTCTTCTTGATCATTAGGATCTCTGTAGAATAGGGGTTTTTCTAATCTAGAATAAAAGTTGCTCTTTTAAAATATTCTAACTGCCTGTGACAGACTGCCAGGTTTATTGTACTATCTCACTTCTTACTCACTTTTCAATTACTTTTCTGTCTAATGTGGCAGTTTCACCAAAAATTTATGCAAGGGTTAACTGTAGATGGTCACAGAAAAGGATGTTTTCAGCTCTTCAGAAACTGGCTGAAAACGAAGCATTTTCAGTGTTAGGTTTCAGTAGGATCAGTGAGCTGATCTTGTTTATCCTTTGGTTGTATGATCTCCAGAGCCCACACAAGGGAAGTGGTGGGAACACGCAGCTGGAGATAAAAGGAAGTTGGATGGCCCTGTTCAGGAGCAGTGCAGTCTTAGATCAGCTTAAATTGACTGTGAAATCTCACTTTTAGTAGAGGGGGAAATTTGCTGACTTACAGAGCAAGAACATTTATGCTAATGTCTGATATCTGTTTTACATGGGTTTAAATTTACAGTAACTTTGTTGAAGTGGGTAGACTTAAAATAGTAGGGAAGTGCTAGAAATATTTTTTAAATTAGGAAAATTTTTATACTCATTAAAGAAACAGTGTAATTGTTCAGTGATATATAAAACAGCTTTTTAACTTCTTTCATTTTAACTCCTTTCAACCCTTTACAAGCTTCCCGTTTCTGCCCAGGTTCTGATGGGGCTGTGGGATCTGCCCAGGCTGACTTCTCCCTTAATCCATTTTTCTTAAAAAATAAAAAAACACCAAACAAACACAGAAACTTGTGTAGCAACTTTCCCACTGCCAGACTGCAGGTCTGTCAGACTGGATCTTCTCACAACAGTTGTATCTGTCCTCTGCTGGCTCCTCTTTGCCATACAAATTTGTTACTTGAGGTGAATGAACATTGCTGTACTTTCTGTTTCAGTAGGGAGGTCCTGCTGACTTTCTGTCAGGGCACAGGGGGCATTAATAGCCCTTAATGGCCCTTACCAGCCTCTGTGGAACCTCTGCCACCCCACCCATGGTACAGGACTCTACTTCATCCCCCCTGGGGCCATCAGCCCTTGCAGTGGTGATGCTCCAAGGTGCCTGCCTCCAGCCTTGTCGCCCAGCCACAAGCCAGGTCCACTCTCAGGATGATGTCTCAGGCTGACTTTGGTCCCTGCCTCCTCCACACACCTGCCTGCTTCTCTGGGGTGTCCCCAGCAATCCCTCAGCCTGCCCTGCTTCCTCATGGGGGTGGTGAGACAGGCCCTGGCTGGTGATTTTCTGTGGTTATGATTGTTTTGAGGCAGGTAGCAGTTTCAGCTATCCAACTGTGTCATAAATCAGTATAAGTCACAGACTAAATATTGTGCTGCTTGTGCATTGTTTTTTTTTCATTTTGCCATCTCATAGTTCTGGGGAGATCTGTTTTCATAGTAATTTTGCATGAAATGAAATGTGTATTTATTACATTTATTAAAGGTGCTCCAAATTACCATTGGTCAATAAATAACTACCTGATACATCTATTTCTAGAAGAAAATAAATTAAATTGGTAAGTGGGCAATCTCTGTGGTCAGTAAAGTTTAATATTTAATGCAATTATTGAAATGTTCTTACTGTGGTATTGATTTTCTCATTATAAGTTACCATTGGAAGCATGATTTATGCTATTTAGATTGGGTTTCTGTTTACACCCAAAATATACTTTATCTTAGAAGAGATTTTTCACAACACTGATATTTCACATAGATGTCTAGCTTGAGTAGTCTGAGCTTTCTTTTTGTTGTTAATAGGGGAAAGTTCTTTGTCTGTCACTCATCTTGGAAAAAGAAGCAACACTTGAGTGAGAGCTTCTCTGTCACCTTCTCGTGTCTCCTTTTGTTTATCTGACACTGTTGTGAGACATTTGGAACCCTCCAGCTCAATATAAAACATTTGCTTGGCAGATTGGGCTTCCTCTTCCTTTGATGGATGCAGCACATGTGAAGAAGAGTTGTTGGACACAACTGATCTTGTCCTATATGCCTGGGGTGCTTAGCTTCTCTGATTTAATGACTTATAAAAAACTCTTCTCCCTGTCCTCGAAAAAGGGCAGCTCCAAACTCTGCCCACTGAATGCATTTCCTTCTCAAATCAGAGCAAAATAAAATACTGCTGCTACTGTCTAAGCATTGCTGTAAATACTTAGTACTTCACATTTCTGCTCGTCCTCTGATTTTTTGAGTGGGCTTCACTGGGATTTGAAGCCAGCTGTGAAGTTTGCTTTGTGCTGCACGTATGCCCAGGGATAGCCCATTCCACTTCAGCTACAAGACCTGTGCTGTTTTCTGCAGTTAACAGAGACTAGTTTTTGAATTTTTACACAGTTTCATTATGGGGAAGGATACAGAGAGAAATAAAATAAGGAAGACTGTTTGAGGTTAAAATTTCAAAAAATTCTGTGGAGCATATAAGTGCTTGCCTGTTTGTTCATTTTATGTAAGAAAAAATGTCAGATAAAGCTGCTTATTAAAAATGCCCTCATATTTTACTTTCATCCTGATTTCTACAGATGCACACCTAAAACTTGAACTGTTGTTGTTCAGTGCATGGGAGATTATTTTGAGTAGGCAAATCCATTGCTGGTCTCTTGCAAATATCTATTTATAAATATAAGTATGTAAGTTTTACAGTTTCCCTAAGATTATTATTCAAGCTACATGTAGCAGAGCTGTGATCCTAGTTCATGGAGAGCAGCATTTTTGGAGACTGGGGAACCTATCAGTAAAATGCACTGAGAGCTTGTTTGCACATCTGCTAGTTATTGAATTGCTCCATTTGGTCAAGTGAGGGACAAGCATCTTTTCATAGTTTGAAGATGCTGCATTCAAATCATGCTGGCTTGTGAAAAAAAAAAAAGTGGTTTTCCTTAGGAATCTTGAGAGGGGCTGTCTTCCTGTCAGCACTGTCCTGCATGGGAAGTGGACACACTACAGAGGAGTAACTAGAGCAGGACTGAGGCAAAAGCTTTCTCACATGAGCTTTCAGATACCAGGATGTGGGTGTTGAGGTAGAAAGTGTGGGTGTTGAGGTAGAAAGTCTGGGTGCAGGTGAAATGTTTTTGCTACCCAGTGGCCCGAGGCCTGCAGGGAGAAGTAATTGTGAGTGGCCTGATGGAGTTGTCTGCTGCACACACTGAACTTGCTGTTAAGATGGGATTTGTTTTGATAGTTTGTACTATCGAAATAACATTCATTGCTTTTTTGAAATATCACAAAAGCTGTCAGCCACCAATGGTCTAAAGTAAGTGTATGTAAATATATGTGCATGTATATGCATAAATAATAAACCATACTGTGTGTACACGCCTGAGGAGAGGTCATAAATCATACTGTATCATGTAACTGTCTATATGTGGTATCGTAGTCTGTATGTATATGAGCAAAAGCCTGCCCTTAACTATACATTAATGCTGAATTATATCTAAGCCATCCTGCTCGTCTGTGAGAGGAAATAAAACATTTATATTCATATAGAGCACTGTATGCAATGGCTGCAAACCTCCAAGAGAAATTTAATAGCAAATAGATCTGTAATGCCTGTCTCTGTACAGAACCAAGACATTTTACAGTGTAATGTTGCTACAACCAACATCCACCTTTGAGTTATTTGTCCTATGCACTCAGTGTGTACAAAACTCTAGAACTGCAAAGTCATAATTAGAAAATGCTGAAACTACTAGAATAGAATTAGAATTCCTGTTTTATCCAACAAGAAGCTTTTAGTTATTTTTTCTGAAGTGATGTTCAGTAACTTATCACAATTAAACACAGAGGGTAATAATTATTTTTCCTTCCTAAACACTTCTAAATAGGTAAGGTGCAGAACACTGTATTAATTCTCACTGATCTAATCTGGAACACAGATAAGGCATATATGACTGATTCTGCAAACCTTCTCTATGAAGAGCAAAGATGAGTCTGAGGAAGAAAATGAGCAAATTGAAATTGCAAATTCAGGAAATAGTATTGCAACTTAAATTACTTGAGTGAGGAAACAAATTGTAGCCATGTCACAATTTAGGTTGCAAAACGTAAAAACACCAAGCAATGTAAAAATAAACATGTAATTAAATCCATCTATCCATTTTGACAGTTCTTTTCATTTTATCCCCCAGGATTGTAGACTTCTTTATCCTAAGTTTAGAACAGTTCAAAGCACTGTAAATATATCAGAAAAGTTTCACAAAAAATATAGGGTCTCTACTATTACATTTTTTAAGAACACAAAGCCAGCATTTAATTAGGATAAGCCAGGTTGCACTGAATACTTTATTAATATATTTTCCAACATGTCCATTTGCCTTAATACTGTGAAATTATATAGTCATAGTCTGGGAGAACAAAATTCTCACTTTAGATCTTCAATTTGTTTCACCTTTTAAGATCACCCTGAGCACTTGGAGCTTTAAAATGATTGCTAGTCTTTGAGTATCCAGCTAAGCATACTGTGTTTGGCTTTCAGATTTGCACGGCTGTGTTTTCACTACAGATCTATGGACATGCAGGTACAAGTTCATCTCACATTTGAAACTGGCTCAGTGCTGCCTTGTGTTTCTCCACCATGGTATTGCATCAGAGAACAGTGCGGTTCGGTAGTTGTCCTAGCAAAATAAATAGTAAATAGTGGCAGTGAAATTGCCATGGAAGAAGAGGTCCATCATTTTAAGATTAGTATAAAAAGTTTCAGAATGCAAAATGCCAGATGATCTTCAAAGGGCAAACCTTGTTCTATGGGCCTCTTAATTTTGCATTTAACAAGTAGTGGTGGCAAAGGAAACTTCACTCATTATTATTGTAGTTTTTGCATTTCCTTAAAATGCTTTGACATCTATTGTGAGTAAAATTGTTAATAATAATTATGGCGTGTGATAATGGCCTCTGTAATTCAGTAGCTGTTAGCAGAAAGAAAGCTTTTGGAAAGCTTCTGGGTTCATGTGGTTGGCAGTATTATAGCTGTCAGGTGAATAAACAGTACTTTTCTAGGGTTTGAAATGTTAAAACCTCTATTTTATTAACAGAAATTGCCAAAGCTAAGATGAAAAGAGGTGTTGAATAAAAAGGAAACTTCTTTTTAAATCTTGTATTTTACTTCAGTCTTTCCTGTTAAAGTTTTCCTTTTCCCTTATGTTGCAATTTAAAATAATGTATTCACATGCTTAAATAGAAATGAATTCAGCAAAACCTGCTGTGTATGTATGTGCTGAAGCCTCCTTGGCTTCAGTAGGTCATGAGAGCATGTGGAAGCTGAGCACTGCCTGGCTGCAGGGTTTTAGAAAGCTCCCTGCTCTTTAACAGGGTATGGAATGTTTTTGAGACTCATTGCAATAAAGCAAGGAAGGGAATAAACAGAAGTTGGAAAGCAAAAAGGCAAACACGATGAAAAAGGAACTTCAGAGAAAAAGTACTGTGAACAAGATTTGTGGAAAATACCAGTGGTGTTTGTGTGGTAAAATGACGTGTTAGATCAGCTGTGATCTATTGTGGATGCTTGACAATGCAGATTGGATCTTCTGGGTCTGTAGACTTGAGGGCCTGCAGTTCTGTAGAGAAAAAGTATTTTATATATGAAATATAGGATGCAGTTGATATCAGCCCTTTTTTAATTTCTTTTTTTTTCTTTCTCTCTCTCTCTTTTTTTTTTTTTTTTTTTTTTTCTGTACAGACATAATGGGGATAATAGCTCTTTTTGGAGAGAGAGAGAGAGAGGTAGAAATTACCTTTCAAGTTTTTGAGCACAAGGCTATGGGACAGATTAGAGGAAATGGGAATTGGTTACAGAACACAAGGATGAGGAGTGGTCAAAATGAATATGTAGCTGGTGATTAGATTACTTTGTCAGGAGTCTAGGGATGAGCTATATTCCTAGAGAAATGAAATATACATGAAATGAAATAAAAACCTTCCATTCTTTCCTGCAGAGTGGAATTAGGAAAATTTGAGTTTGAGTGGAATCAGGAAACTTTTGAGAGCTGCAGCTCTGGTGCAGAATCAAGCTCCTGCTTTCAGAGATCTCTGCAGATCTAGATCGTGGCTCTGGCTGCTCAGATGTAAGTCTCTCAGTATTCTGTTTGCTTCAGCTGCTTTATTCCTGACTTGCAGAGCTACCACCCACGTTAGGTGTTAGATGTTCTTCCGTGCTGGCTTATTCTGTCCCTAAAATGAAAACTTCACTCTGCTGTAGGCAAATATACTTTTCTATATACAGTCTGTGTGAAAACGGGGTCCCATAAGGTAACAGCAATATAGTTGCTGGGGAAATCGTTGGGGAGCTCTGATGCAAACAGGATGTGCTGTCTTTCTGGATGTGGGCTGTGAAGGCTTTCTGTGAGCCCAAGGAAGACTGTTGAGATCAAAAGTGCCAAGAAGCAGGTCTCTAGAGAAGTAAAAAGTTCTTGCCAAGCGAGTGTCAGAGGACCAGAAAAACATGTCCAACAGAGCAGGGACTCTAGCAGTATCCTGGGATCTGAGAGGGAACTAAAATCAAAGTTTAGGAAACCAAAGCATAAAGATAATCAAAACCCAGAGCTTTTGAAATGGATTAGTTAACAGAACCTTGGGGAGTTAGGCATCCTGTTCGAGTTATTGTTCAGTTGATAGTGTCTATATAGTGGTTCTGAAAACATATGCAGATGGAGTAGCTCCTCGAAACACTTTGTCATTTTTCAACAATTCTTTGCTCTCTTTTTCTATAAACATTTATATTATCAGTTCTTTTATATTTAATGCCTCAACAATGACATTTGGCTTTGCCAAATGTATCTCAGAGGAACTTTATTATTTTTGTATTGTTTGTGGTATGAGCATGAACTTTGACTTCCTGCCTTCCAATTTAGTTTGGTGTCTAGCTTTTTGCTGTCTGGGTCACTCATGTTACAGCTGGAGCTTCCTGTTTTCAAACCCCTATCAGCCAACCATGTAAACCTGAGGGTCAGCTCGTTCAGAAATGATGCATGATTCCAGTCACTTGTTTGCTGAAATAAATTAGATTTACGTAATGAAAGCTGTCAGGTGCTGTATCAATCTTCTGCACTAGTCAAAGTACTTCCTTGTTTACAATTCTTGTTTCTTGATGCGCAACTCAGCAGCTTAAAAATACTTATATTATTTCATTTAGAGAACAACTGAAAAGCCCTCTCAGACATAACTGCTGCTGAATTTTGTGAGCTTGATACAAAAAGTCTTTAATAATGAAAGTTTCATGTGGAGGCGAAGAGCATTCTGTAAAATCTGGAGTGTAATAGTAATGATTTGGGTTTCATTGCATTCTCTGTATCTGCAAGTAAGGCTGTTCAGTGGAGTGTTAGATGTATTATCCTCTCTATCTGGAAGATGAAAGAAGAGTAGAGGGACATCCCTGGGTCCACACTATCCTGAAATCTACAGCTTCCAATAAATATTTTACTAGGAAATAGGAAATGTTGTGTCCTGACTCTGAAAAAGAAACTCCATAGTTTCTGTATGGCTGACTCTGACGGGCCAGTGCGAGCTCCACAGATCCATTTCTGTAAGAGTGGAAATGCCAGGTCAGATGAGAGGAAGGGTGTCCACAGGGAGATCTGTTTACTTGTGGATTCTAGGGATTCTGGAAGGCAAGGAACCTTGTATCTCTGTCAGCTGTGAGTGTTAGAATTTCTCAAAGTAGATTTCTGATGCTAGTCTATCTAAAAAAACAGCACCATTGCCAATAACAAGCGTAAGCTTGTCCCTTGCCCGTAAGTCAGCCTGCAAAGCATCATGAGATTTTCTTGGATCATGAGAATTCGAAGCTGCCATACTTACGAAGTTCTTTTTATTTGACTTCTTGTTTTTGTGTCTGTAGGATACACCCAAATCACACTGGTAAGCTTTCCTTCAGAAAGGTCACATGCTGCACCAGAATTACATCAGCTGAGGCCTGAAGGAAAACACGAAGCTGTACGTTGTTAGGTGCAATGAAACCCTGAGAGTTAGCAGCACTAGAGCAGATGGAGGGCAATCAGAACTGGCTTGCTCTTCCTTTTCTGATTCAGCATCAATTGGGAATAACTTTTATTAAATCTAAAGAGCTTTTATCCTGCAGCAAAATAAGTGTGTATTCATCCGTTTTGTGTTGCTTGATTAATTAGTTCCCCTGAAGAGATGGTTACTAATTTAAAAAGAAAAAGCATTTGGAACATTTAGGTGTTGATTTTATTTACAGTTAAGAAACCTTTGCAGAGCTCTAACAAAGTAAAATGGCCCACTACTGCATTGAATTTACATTTAAGCTGCAGCAATGTAATAAGTATAATTTCTACTGAATTTTCTGTCTGTCAGGGGTTTCTGATAATAGCTAAGGAGCTGTCTGTGTTTGGAAAACAGGCCAACTATTTGTTGACCAAAATAGTGTTTATCTTCTCCATATATGAGATATTTGTTGCCTATAGAAAGTGTCTCCTAATCAGTGTACTTGTCTCCGGTGTTTTTTAAAAATGAATTTATCTGATAGATAATAATATGATGGGAGTTTCAGCTCAGACAAGTTCAGATTGTCAAAGCAAATGTTGCACTGAGAGTGTGAGTAGTACTACTGAAAATAATTAGGTCAGAGAAAACTGTGAGGGGAATCAGAAAATTAACTTTTACTTCATTTTAATTTTATACGATTGAGAGTCTGTGCATCTTTGAGTGGGCCATTGTGAGACTCAGATCTGAGTTTTGTATTTTTATACTTGTCACTTTTAAATTCCAACAGCTTTCTTATGAGTTCACTTTGGTTTTGTGAACTTACAGGAAATTACAAAGTTGAATTTTACCTTGTAACTTTTACAAGAGGGTCTGTTGGCAGCAGGTGTAGGATATCTCCATGTTAGAATCCTCCAGGAGTGGAAGATGTGGCAGGGTGTTCTAGAGAGACCCAGGTATGATGCTTATCCCAGGAGGCTCTTCCCACCGTGCATGAAGCCAGGTGCATCATGTCTGTTATACAAGGCTCATTTTCTCTCTCAGCACATTCCCTGAGAGAAAGTGTGTACACAGTGAATTCATCTGTCAAGTCTTTAATACACAAACATGTGCATAGATCCATGCATGGATACACAAACACAGAGAGGTACACAGACACACACAGGTATGCACAGTGATCTTTCTTTGGTTTAGAGAAAATAAAGCCAGACAAGAGCAACATAAACATGGAGAAGATAGCACATTTTCCTGCTTGAGGGAATTCCTTCTGGAGGCCTGTGTGGGCAATACAAAGTATTCTTATTCTAGTACAGATGAGCAAGCATCCTCATTATGGTCAAGTTCTGAGGTTTCTAAGCAATGAACTTGTCAACCACAGTCTTTACCCTAAAGGGGGTTAAAAAAAATTGTGTATCTTGCTCACACACTGGGGAGTACCATACGATTAAAAGAAATTATCTTGAAATTTATTCATCATTCTACTGGATGGCAAGGTAGGACATGTTTAATACACTCATGACAGTCTGTGTTTCAGAGAACATGTGCTGCTTTGGTCTGAACTGTCAGCATTCCCCAAGGGTCAGCACCTTCATACTCAGTGTACTGCATTGTCATAACCTCCTTGGTAGGTGACAAGGCACAGCTTCTCAGGTCTGATCCTAGAGGAGGGTCACATTGGGTAATTCGGTATTTAGTGCACTGGAGGCGTTCTTTGTGGCTGTGGGTTTGCTGTGTCTGTGCAGAGTGGTGCAGTCTAGAGTCTCTGCACTCCCAGCGTGCAGGAGGCACTTTCATAGCTGATGGAAACCAAGGTTAAGTTGCACACCAAGCACCATGCAGAGAGCAACACTTACAATGGATGCAGGGTACCTCCTCTAGAGTAAAGTGCATTTTCTCTGAGGATTTTGTTAGTAACAAGAGCATCACAGTGGTGATAGGATTGATGAGTTCAGGGCTGAGTACAGCCCAGCTTATAGGCAGGTACTGAAGTGTTCCTAGGTTTTTGGCTTTAGACGGCTTTGTAAGGAGAGTTTGCTGAATGCTTATCAGGATCAAAGGTGAGGGTCTGACAGAGTCAAGCTGGTAAGAGCTATACTGGCCAAAACATCTGACTATTTCTACTGATAGGAGGTGGTGCCACATTGTTATGAGATACATGTAACTATTGTATCCCATAAAATCAATTGTTATTCTTAGATGGGAAACTCCATAACCTCTCCATGATCACTTGTCACTATTGCCTTGTAAAACATTAAATAGCAATAAAGGTGTGACCAGCACAGCATTCAAATGCTTACCTAGGCTGACACCACTGATGAACAAACCAGGTGTTTCTCATGTATGCTGTTTTAACATAGATATTTTTCTTCAAAGGTATTCAGCAGCATTTTTACTAGGAATAGCTTTTAATGTAAATTAACAGTGTGATTGATTAATGACGTAAAATAAACCTTAGATCTCTAGGCTGCTGCAGAAGTTGTGTTGATGGTAAAGTAGCATTCCCTATCTTTTATTTTGGAATGATAGTGGTCTCCCATGCAAGTTAGGTTTCAGCCCTTACCTAATTAAAGCTCAAACTTACTAACTCAGACAAGATGTTCAAGAAATTGGGACCTTCAAACTGCAGCAGCCATTTCCTAATGCTCCCACCTTACCACAGTAGTCATTACATATATTTTTAATTTTTCCTTCAGGAATCCTCAGTAGCCTGAATGACCTTTCTAACTCTGCTGTGAAGTTTCATTTGGGCCTGTGGTGATTATTTGAAACACTGAGTCTTGGTTGTAATTCAGCTAGATGAAGCTTCTCCTGTGCTGTGATTTCACCTAACCATGATGCTTCTTCTCTCTGTATCGAAGGAATAAAAGCATGAACTCCAGTGCCAGCAGGAGATATTCTGTGGTTAAATGTTTTTGTTTGGTTGCTTTTTTCTGTCTTCAGAGATTATATGTGATAACAAAGATTTAAAAAATCCTTTCCTTATTTCTTGGACAACCACAAGAAAGAAAAGGGATGGATATTTGAAGGGAATAAGAAATGAAAAGAGCAGTACTAGGTAGCCCCCAGTTCTGCATAAAGTTCCCACTTTAAATCCAGCACTTGACTACAGAAAGAATTCTGCTGGCTCAGTTTCTGCTTAAGACAGATTCTCTATAAACTTCCTCATATTCAGTTCATGTGAGAAGGGAAAACAGCTGGAAGTCGTGCGGTTTACTGAGTAGACAAGTCCCATGTGCTGGAGCCAGGGAGTATCCTGGGTTTAATCTGGGCTCAAGATTCTGACTCATTATATGACCCTGAGCAAATCATTTGACCTCCTTGATCTTCTGCCAGCTCAGATGGAAAATTAGGTGAAAAGCAAAGACTGCAGTGGAAATTCAGTTCTGTAACTGAACTAGACAGATGAAATGAAATGAGTAAACATACAGGTGTTTCCCTGTGTTTGCACTATTGATACCAATGGGAGCCATAGCAGGATTTAAACAAAAGCCAGAAAAAAGCAAATGTTTGGCTATTTTTCTGTCTGTGCACAGTCATTCATGACATGTAGCTGCTCACTGGAAACAACCCACTACAGTATGTTAAAGCAGTTCATTGTGCTGTGATTACTAAGGTGCCATCCATGAGGAGCATGACTTTGACAGGCACAACCATTTTTTCTGCTCTTGCATTTCTCCTTGGTTTTTGGCTTTGGCACAGCATTTGGTAGCACTTGCTCCCACTTGTCCTGCCTTGAACAGAACACCCCTAGAAGTTAATAGGTCACTATGGAAGATCCTATGCAATGGGTGGAAAGGGTTCTCACTGTTTGTTAGAATTGCAGGGTCTTATTCCTACTTCTGCCACTATCTCACAGCAGGACTCTTATCTTACCTACCTAGAAAATACTTGCAATGAGACATTCTCTAATATATTGAAATGAGCGGTGCTTGGAAATCCTGAGACCAAATATCCAATTAAAAAAAAAACAACAACAAAGTCTTGAAAAAAATGTGGTTATTTGTAAAAGTGTGATAGCAATGGCTGTGGTATCATTCACATTGGGCTTTTAGTGCCTTCAGCAGGGAAGATCAGAGGAAAGCAGGGGACAATTAAAAAGAGAAGGGAATAAAGCACATGGCATAGCCTGAGCAGGAACTGAGGACAGATAAAAAGAAAAGTTTTAATTTCTGTTTCTTCTCCACTCACGTTCCCAAAGCTCCTTTAAAAACTGCTTCTGCTTACATCACAGGCCACTTGATCAAGCTTCTTTTGATGTCACCACAGCCAGAAAATTATTTGAAGTCTTACTACTCACATTGCTTTTATAATTTTTCATTGTGTATAACTGTTACATTAAAACTGTAAACACCAACTGCAAGTTTGTTTGACCTTCCACTAAGAATTCAAGAGTGACTCACTTAGTCTCAGTTGTAATTTTATTGCATTGTTTTAATTTTATTACCATACTGTGGAAAACATGTTTATATTGCTGAAATCCATCTGAGACAGATCTTATTACCTGAAAAAATGCTTTTTGATCTTTATACATCAAAAGTAATCCTTCTCAAGCCTACAACTGTTTTAAAACCAGCCACGTGAATGCTACTTCTATACTTATTTTCTAAGAATGGCTTTGTCAGAAACCTCCCTCTTCCTCAGTGTCCTCAGTTTATGGAATTTGTTGTTATTTTCTTTGCAAAATGTATAACTATATATTAATTACATTTCCACCAGTACAAAGCAGACTCCAGCCATCAATGCCTTAAAGCCTTAACTGGGAGAAGGAAATTTTCTTTGCATTGTTATTAAATCTGGGACATTATCCCTATTTAGCATTGAACAATTATTTTCTCATGTGTGTTTTCCAGTTAGTATGTGAGCTTGAAATTATTTTGAGCTGTTGGCTCCAAACATCTATTGTCCCTGATGGACTTCAGCCCAATGCAAACTACCTACAGTTATAGGCAAGATAAAATCTGAACCTTGAACTACATTCTATCCTACATAAACTCCTGTCTTTAAAACAGAAGTAAAACTTTTGTCTCAGCTTCTGAGAGGAATGTTTGAAAACAGAATTGAGCTCTGAATTTCATGGCCTGATCCTGTATTGCTAATTTGAATTGTCCTATAGTTACACTGAAGTAATTTTGGTTAGGGTAGCAAAGGAAACTGTTTCTGATTCAGCCTGATTCATCATGCCCAGACTTCTTTCTCATGACTGATTAAACAAAATGCCATTTATTGTGTGTGGTGGTTACTATGGTAACCAGAAACACTGGGCATCAATGAAACTGATTAGAAATTGCAATTCTTTATATTCAGAAACGTATCTTTTGTGTGGAAACTTTCTTACAAGTTTGGATTCATTAGTTAGCTTTGGGAAAGCAATCTCTAAATTTGCTCCCACAAAATATGTATAGACACAGGTGCACACTAATAATTTGTGTGTGCAAATGAGCATTTTCAGAAGAAGAAAACAAAGGCAAATATTTTTTTTAAGATGTGGATCTGGGAAGCCTGAGTTCTTTCCCAGATTCAAACACAAATATCTTGTTTGGCCTTGGATCTTGTGACAATTTTTTTTAAAAGGCCTGTACTTTTGGGCACTTCTGTTTTCAGCCACAATAAGTGTCATAAGCCTGTTGGTTTTTTTCAGATATGCTGTATATCTGTGATTCAGTTGTCATCTGTGAGAAACTTTAGTTGTTTCCCACTCTAAAAGTCACGTCTTAGAGCAAGGCAATATAGCATAAATACTTTGTTTTTATAGCCCACTGTGTGGAACATTTTTCATTTCCCTTTTCTGAACCATTGATGAGATTTTCTTAAAATAAGAAGGAAGTTGTTGTTTTCTTCTACCAATAGGTTCCAATTGCTGGGTTTGTTCAGTGCTGCCTTTTTCAAACAGGTAGCATATGAACTAATCAGACCATTTTCATTTATGAATGAAGATTGTATGTAATGGTTGTCATCTGACATGAAGATCTTAGCAGGATGAATCTAACTTCAAACATTAATCTAGCTTGGCCTGAATCAGTTGTGTGGAAAAGAAAAGCACCTTTGATCTTGACTCATGTTACAGTATTCAGTGAATTTTACTGTTCCTGTAAGTGCACCTGCTTAGACCTTGGAAGAGGATGCTGAAAGGACACACAAGTCGTCTTTGCACTTTTTTACCTGTCAAAGGATATCTCCTCATTTGTTATCCATATGAGTTATCCATGGAGTGAGATTCCATTATTTTTCCCTCTTCTTACATGAATGGACAGGCTAGAACACCTAATGTCTTAGCCCTAATATTCCAAGTAGACAGGTTAGGAGACATTAAGCATGCAAGTACTCTGACTAGACTGTGGTGGAGAGAAGCTTAAGATTGCCAAAGTCTGAAACATTGATGTAGTGGGTTCAGTATGAGGTATCTGAGATACTATTAATTTTTTTTATTTTTTTTTTTCCCCCACAGGGAGACCAGAAATGAGCTACCATGAAGAATGAATGTATTCATTCCCTGTAGAATATGATTTGTCCTGGCCATGGGAAGGTCACTGGTAGGGCAGTGTAGGTAGGATTAGAGATACAGACTTGGCTTGATGATTTATTTTCAGTTTGAAACTAGTATCACTTTTCTGTTGTGCTCAATTGCAGTCAATGACAGATGGGAAGAATCCACAGCCATTTGAACTGCTTATAATATTTCAGCATGGACTGCTGAAACCCTGCAGCTCATTGTGTGTTATTTTAGAGAGAAGTTATTAAAACAAAACAAAACAAAAAAAGCATAAATCAAAATTTCTTTCTCTCTTTTATTCTTCACTCCCCTCTTTGCACTCTTTTTCTCTTTCTCTACCCTTCTTCTCTTCTTTGGAGGGTTTCCAAGAGATACATTAGGAAACATAATGCTGATGCCAACAAAGACTGAACTACTGTCAGGATAAGACTTCTAAATATTCTTCTGTTAGAACATTAAAAGGGCATACAAAAGAAAGACTTTTTGTATTTTACTGGATTACAGATAAAATGCTGAGTGCCCAGTTTAAAACAAAGCTTGGGAGTTTGACACCAATACATGTTCGTTCCAATCAACTCATAATAGAAGTGTTTAGCACTCCTAACCATGAACTTTAGGAGGTGCAGAAGGATTGATAAACACACACTGAGGCTCAAGGAAGTGATTTTATTTGAGAAAATTATCCAAATATGGCAGAGGAGCTCACAGTAAAATTCAGGACTTTTGGCTCCTTCCAGTGCCATAGCTATGGAAGAGACTGCCTCATTTGTCCCCAGTAGTCAGCACCAGTGAGCCTGCACCTCAAGCACTGTGCTCAGTTTTGGGCCCCTCAATATAAGAAAGACATCAAGGTGCTGGAGCATGTCCAGAGGGCAAAGAAGCTGGTGAAGGGTTTGGGGCACAAGGCACAAGGAGTGTCTGAGGGAACTGAGGTTGTTTATCCTGGAGAACAGGAGGTTCTGAAGGGAGACCATATCACTCTCTACAAATGCCTGAAAGGAGGTTGTAGTAAGGTGGGTGTTGGTCTCTGTTGGACTCCCAGGTAAGAAGCAATAGTAAGAGGAAATAGCCTCAAGATGCACCAGGGAAGGTTTAGATTAGGTATTAGGAGAAATTCTTCACTGCAAGGGTTGTCAGGCACTGGAACAGGTTGCCCAGCTAAGTGACCAATTCACTGTCCCTGGAGGTACTTAAAAGATGTGTAGATGTGGTGCTTAGGGACACGATTTAGTGGTGGAGTTGCAATGCTAGATTTATGGTTGGACTTGAAGATCGTAAAGGTCTTTTCCAACCCAAATGATTCTATGATTCTTTGATTATTCCAGTAATTCATAGGAACATTAACTTCAGCAAAAACTCTTGCTCGAGTAAACTTGGATTTGCCAACATTCCTTTGCTATTGGTACTTATAAATTAATAAAAGCATTAAAAAATTGCACACTATTCTTTATGATTGTCTGAGTGGTTAATCTCTCCCAGAAGATGATGAAAGCTGGAAGAACTGCCAGATAACAGTCCAGCAGTTGTTTGGCTGTCCAGGAAGTAATATCCTAAATAGGACACATTCCTATATTCCTCTAGTAAACATAAACTACAACGTGGTGAATTGAGATAATACATGACAGTGCTAAAAGGCAGAAAGTGTCTAGGGAGGTGGGTTCAAATCTCAGTCATGGACTAAGCACTTTTATGGCCTTCTTGGATATGAAGCTGCATCATATCCCACACACTGGAAAGATTATGTAGGAAAAGGTTATGTAGGACAAATGTTCAATTTTGGTGTACCAGCAGCAGTGATCTTATGAGCATGAAAGTGAGATGGTGTCTGCAGGCCCTGCCTAAGGTTGCTGTCTCTTGTAAAACTACTTAGCAGACTGGCTAAGATTAGATTACAAGACTTAATTAGTGTGTTGTAAGTATGTATGAAAGCCTTACATGATGCTTAGGAACAAGGAATGGGTGAATCACAGTGGGAATCCTGAAATCCACTGAAAACAGAGGGATTTAAGGGTACCACTAATGTGTCCAACTTCTGCTAATGCCACTAATAGTTTATCTGCAGGTCAGCTATTCTCTCTGTGCCTTTCTCCACTGTAGTGTACTGAGGGCTCAGCTTGGCTGCCATATTCATCTGCTGGTGTTGGTGGTAAGAGACTCAGCTGGCTGCACTGACAGTTATAAGAAATTTCTGCCAAAGATACAGGGGAGAAATTTATCTTGTAAAACAAATTCTGTCCATTTCATATAAAAATCTTCCCCTGACAAAGGGTAATATAAACTCCAAAGCTAATCAGTACTGCAAAACAAGTGGTCTTTGGTAGACAGCAATTAAGGAATTAGGGGGTTTCTCTGAAAGGGAAAGTCCTATGCAGTAAAATAGATGCCATGAAAGTGACAAAGTGATTATGTGGCTTCTTTGGTGTTGAAAGGAAATGCTAGTCAAACTGGCTCCAAGACCCAGCAGGTTCCCCACCTGAATGGTCCCAGGAACATGTGGCTGTACCTCAGAACAAAAGGAACATAAACAGTTTTGAATGGGCTCACAGACAGAGTCTGAGCCATGAGATAAAATCTTGAAAGAAAGAGACAAGACTTACATTCAGTTAAGGAGGAAGAGGTTTTGGACTAGGATGGAAAAAAGGAAAACAGAGTTGTCAAAAGGAACAGCAAATAAAAGTAGATTAAGATAATTGAAAAATTCAATGTCCACTGGTTAATAATTTGTCTCCTGAAAGACTTCTCAAGTTGCTATGGACCAACTGATCAGTACAACGAGAATTCAGTAACAGAAACACAAATCTTTCTTGTTATTAATGCTAACCCATTTTTTGTTAGCCTGTTGTTCCTATGCCCTATGCTTTAGGGACAGTTACAGGATGCAAGTAACTGGGTGGGAGCTTTATAAAAACAGTACAGACAGCAGGTGTGTGAGCGACTGTGGAACTATGTCCTTTTTGTTATTAAAAAAAATATCATCTAATTTATTTTGTCCTTTTCTGGTCACTTTAGTTCGTTCACTTTTTTAATGTTAATTTGGTTTTCTTCTAATTGTTTTCTGTGGTTTAGCTAAGACAAAAAATATTGGCCTGAATATCTGCTCTGCTTGCTGCTGGATGTTGTCATTAGAGATGAACAAGAATCCCACTATCTACTATGTCATAAGCTATAATGAATTTTATTGGTTTTCATTCTCTGGTTTGGCTTGCCTCATCTGATTCCCTGTCTATCTGCTTCTCTATATCACACCTCTGTATTCTTTTCCAATTAGATTTTGTTTCTTGCCTTTTTTGCCACTCTTATTATGGTGGTGACTTCTGTACAGGAGGACAGCTGTCCACAAGGAACTAGTTTCACCCCCCAATTTACTTCTTGGTTGCTCAATTGTAATGACTTTCAATCAATACTGACCTGGATCCCATTCCTACCTTTGACCTGAGCTCAGTGCCTTTCTCTGTCATAGGCTCTGATTAGCTGCTGGCAGGGGCAGGGAGGAGAAACTACAAATCCTTCTATTGTGAAATAAAGTCTGACCTTCCATTCACTGAAGTCAGTGATTCCCTGAGAATCAGGATTGGGTCCAAAGTCTTGAAAGCAGCTTAAGCTATTTGAATTTTCATGTGTAGAAACAGAAATTACATTCTTGGCTCTCTAAATCAGCTTTCGCAAGGCCAACACTGCTGTTTATTCTCTCTTGCTGTGCTATCTTAGTTACAAATTCATCATGTTTGAGACTCTAAAACAGAGTCAAGCAATGCCACTTACAATGATCCAGAGTCCTCATTACCTTCCTTCTTTACCTATGGGCATCTAGTCCTGCATACATCATCCTAACAATATTTACCCAAAGCCATGAAAACTGCTGGAATTGGGCTTTTCCCCTGCTATACCAAGTACACTTTGTAATAGGTAAGGGTCAAAAGCAAATTGACTTTTTAGAGGGAAACAGGCTGCTCCTCAAAAACTATTAGGGATTCTGTCATCTGGAATATCCCTATCCTGTTGACCTTATTTACAGATTGCATGAAAAATACAGCATCATAACATTGATGAATAGACCCTCTAACATTCCATTTCTTTAAAGGATGCCTTTATATGAAATAGGGATGCTGGTCATGAATCCATGCATGCTGAGGCAATACTAATGAGACTAAGCACTGTGGAATATATTGCACACAAAGGCTTTTAAAAAATGTAGTCATACACTTTGGAAATAAAGCAATTTGGCATCTTACCATGGCTACAAATGAGGTAGTGTTATGGGAGGGGGAGTTGGGTAATAAAAGTGACAGTTGTGGAGTGTTATTGAAAGCTTTTTTTGTAATTGCAAACTGGATCTGCATTTATCCACGTTGTCCAAGCTCTGGTCTTCTTCAGGAGTAAAACACAACCATAGGATGGTAACATTTCGTTCTATCTGTTGGAATAATACTTTATCATAAGCAATTAAAATATTTTATTATTATTTTTTTCGTGTTTTTTCTTATGATAATCATGCTCACAACCATAATTCAAATCCTCTGAGGACCATACAAAGCAACTAGGTAAGGTAGACACAAGGCAGGTGTTACACAAGTTGAAGAAACAATTTAAGGACAAAAACATAAAGCTAGATTATTTGAGAGGGCAAAAAATAGGTTAACTCAATTAAAAGCATGAGTCTGCATGGTGGAAAGTATAAGGAAAGGAACTGCACAAGTGAGATAAATAAAGGAAGGGTATTTTAACAGCTGTGGGTGAGGGCCAAAGCTGAGGTAGAGAGAAAGTGGGGAAAGGTAGAAGATAAAATCAGCAAGAGAAAAGAGAAACAGTAGAAATATAGAAAGCTCTTTCTAGCTATCCAGACATCCCTGTTTTGGATGTACATCTGTCTGTTCCCTGGACTCTGTCACACTGAGCACAGCCAGGGGAAGTTCTGCCTGTGCCATGCCTGGTGCAGTTCTGGGCTGGGATTGCTGGCTGAGGGCTGGCACCAGTTGGGCCCGGTGGGCACAGCTGCAGTGTTGGGCACGGAATCACAGAATCCTTCTGGTGGGAAAACACCTTTAAGATCCTCAGAAACGGCAGGAAGCAGAGTACTGATGCCTCTCCCCCTGATAACAACTGCCTGCAGCAATCCAAGCCATGGCAAAGATGGGAACGTGTCCTAAATTCAAGCAGGTACAGCAGAGTATTTATACCAAAGCATGGAAAGAGATGTCAGAAATATTCTTTAATGTGTGTAAGTACAGAGATTGTACTCAGCATGGATTACTAGATGGGGATTACAAATAATCTGTTGAGATTTATTAGGGAGTTGCAAAGCAAAGGGGACCTGAGAGATATGAAACACAAAGGAGGAACACAGATGAAGGAGCAAAGCTGAGCACTGACAGTAGGGGTGGGATTGAGCCTTCACTGATCAGCAGTTAAAATGTAGATGCATGTTCCTTAAAGATTCAGAGTGAACTCTAAGGAAGAGTCAAGAGATGTGGAAACATTGAGGTTAGAAATGTGAGTAATAATGTGTCATTTTGTCTAGAACTGCAAATGGAAAATGCTCTTGGGAACCTATTCTCTCTTGTGTGAGAGAATAGATTTGCTTGAAATAAACAGGCCTGGGATTCCTGCCCCTATTGCTGATAAGGGATGGTAAACTGAGAACCTCCTGTCCAAAAGATCAACCAAAAACAGGCTAGTACTAATGCTTGGGCAAATTTGAATGGACATTGGGGAAGCCTAAGGAATGCCCAGTTAAGGGGGTTCTTCCAGGCTTGTGACTTCTCAGTTTGTTTTTAGTGTCTCCATTTTCTCTCTTATTTAAACAAACTTAGCAAGACAGCCTGCAAAGGCTAGAAGTGTTTATTCTGCCAATCTTTCCTGTAATTTCAGTGAATTCTGTACTTGTCTGGAATGCTCTAATATTATTTGTGGTCTTTTGTTCACAACACAATGGCAATCATTGTAAAATCATGGTATTTATGAATGTGAATGCATGGTCGTCTTTACTATATATGTCATTAACAAAATGACAGCAGAATACTACAGGGATTATCTAATTTTCTTGCAGAATATCTCTATTTTCTCTTTTAAATTGCAATGTAGGTGCTTTTTTACTTAAATTGGTATCAGTCTGTAAAAGCTATGCTACATCTTGTAAAGAAAACTATTTATCAGTGTGACATAATTCATCATAATTCAGCAGTGAGATGTACAAGGGATCACATAGACAAAATACATTCTGAAGTGCTTTCTAATAAAATAAATTACTACTATATCTCTGTGATACAAAATTGTCTTTTGCCTGTGAGGATATAGTTATCAGGACTAGAGATCTTTAGACTGAAACAAGCATGTTCATTTAACTTTCGTAACCTTGACCAGCAATGCATTTTTTGTCTGTTATATAGAAATTTATAGCAAGTGTTGCACACATTTTTAGCCTGCATTTTTTTCTATGATCAATAGATCAGAATGGAATGATATTAGTAGCTTAGAGTCAGCAATTCAGTTTAATAGGCAACCAATGAAATTATGCACAACCTTATAGGCCTTTAAAACAAGGTTAAAAATCAATGTAATGTTTGGCAAACAGTCAGCAGAGCTCTGTCAATACAGAGTGACACACTGAGGTCATACAGGAGCAAATTTTGCTCTCAGGTGGTCAGGTAATGAAAAAATAACACCATTAAAATCAGTGGGGTGACTAACTTTACAACAGGGTGTAATAAGGCAGGATGTGGCTTTTATGGGAAGAGTCTCTTGCACAGTGAGGTACCAGACATAGAGTACTGGCAAGAATAGAGTTTAGATTTTCAGTGGCAGGCAGACGCCTATCATTTCTGCTCACAAAAGTATCTGACCAGCATATCTGTATGTCAGCACAAATACATTGATTGTATATAGTGATATGGGGAGTTAGTTCGTAAGGAATAGTTGTAATGAACGGTAACACGTAAGGGAAGGTGTGCCTGGTGCTGAGGGTGGCCTGGGCCTGGGGTGACAGTGCCCTCACTGATCCTGGCACAGCTGCACAGGGTCTGACCATGGTGTCAGAGCCAGGAGCTGGTAACAAGGTCCATCAACAGCCCCAGACAAGACAACCAACAAACCGGGTCTAGAGGCCATCCAGCAAGCCCTGTCAGGAACAAAAGGAGAGGGCCAGGGACAGGACTGGAGACAAGGTTACAACAGGGGTCTGAAGTCCAACCAGGAGATGAGGCCAAAGACAAGACTTTAAGACAATCTATAACATCCATCTGAAGCATGCACACAGACAGCAAGCTGCCTACTGCCTAGGACCAAGGTCCAGCCAGGAGGCAAACCTGGAGGCAAACATGCCTACAAAATAGTTCAGGCAAGCACTGTAAGCCTGGACTGTAATAGAGCCCCCGGGCCCAGGGGCAGGGGAATGGGCCCCAGGAGAGGCAGGTCAGGGCCATTAAAACCCATTAGTGGCCGCAGATCCCTGGCAGTTTTCTGAAGAATCTATGAGAAAAAAGTACAGAGAGTGAAACAAGAAATTGTGCACCTTGGTTGCTCAATATGTCTTAGCAGCCCTGGTTATCTCTGTCTTTTCAGAGGCAAAATGAAGTAACTGATTAAACTAGTATTTCAAGTATTTTTCATAGGAGGAATCATAATGTAACAGAGGAGTTGAGAGAATAACTGGAAATAGTGTTTTAAAATTTGTTATCTCTAATAGGTGGTCATTACCAAAGCTCTGAAAACAGATGACAGAACTTGCAGCTGCTCTGTAGTATTTTTTTAATATTGTAGATTAGGGTATTGGAGGCATTAACCCAGTGTGTTTGTCTAAAAGGCAGTGGGAGGATGAAGAAGCAGGAAAAAAGAAATTACTGCTGAGAAGTTCCTTATCTTGAGCCCACACTTGAGAGCTATCAAGGGACAATAGTTCAGCCATTGGTTTTGAGAACTTTTTCTTAATCTCCTGCTGAGTTTACAGTACTGGTTTTATCTAGGAAGGCCAAATCCTGGGAATACAGAAGAATAACCCCCTTGTGACTTTGGGTGTTTAAATGGGATTCTTCCTCAAAAGAGAGATTGGTGTTTTGTTGGGGGAGACAGGCTGACATGTGCAATGTTTGAAAAAGTAAGGCCTAATGGGTAATGGAGTGAGCCTTTGACAAAGATAAGACACAAATGTGTTCAGCTTTTCAGAACCTAATTTCTTTAAAGATTGCTTTTATTCTGCAGTGGAATAATGAATGTTTTTACTTTTGGAAGCTGTTTTGTCAATATCCGATATCTGTTAGTATGTCATTGACTCTAAAGTGGGGCCTAACAGGCTGTTAACAACTGACCTAATGCGTATCTGGCTGGGTCCTGTTAAACTGAATGTGTCTAACTGAATAATATTATTGATTCAAAAGATCACTAGTTTAGTAAATCAGGACTGGTAAAGACACAGTGTGGCTAAGACTGATGAGCTTTAGCATAAATGGGGAAATTACAACTGTCTTGTGACTCTTAGATCTGCTTCCAAGTACATGATTCCACATAAACTGTTCTTGGTTCCTGTGCTCCAAATTTGATGGTATAACACAACCTTCAATATATGCTTTCTGCTTTTATATCACAAACAGTAGATGTGAGAAGAAATTCACTGCAGCGTTTTGTGCTGAACACTTTGTTACCACTCATGGGACCTGTTTAAGCCTAAATTGTGAACTACTATGTGACAAATTTTGTAAAGCTGTGAAATTAAGTGAAACAAAGGCAAGTGTTGACTTGGTAATTACTTAACATATCATTTCCATGCCAGTCTATGGTACTACACTGCAATTAAGTGATCAGTAGTGACTACGAGCGTCAGGAGCACTCACCTTATATCCATGGCCTGCAAGTAAGCTGTTATCAAATGAAGTGAGCTAAACGGCACAGGAGGGTACCAATCCACACCACAGGTGGGTAATGCAGTTGTGCAGCCTGCCTACATGCTTATTTCTGTCTACAAATTCAGAGAGGTAATGCTACGGTTTCATTTCTCACAAGTGCTGTATGGGCCTGTATGCTGAGAAGCTGATATATGTTACAGATCGGTCAGTTCAAAAGAGAAACAGATTGTAGCTCTAAATTATGCTGTTTCTGTGCCCAGAGAACTCAGCTTTGTAACCATTAGGAGAAGGAGTTCTTGTTTCCAAAGTTACACACCAAGAAAGTAACAGCCAGCAAGCTTCTTTGCCACAAAGGAGAGGAGTACAGTAGTTCAAGGTCTCCTGCGTTGGCTTCACATGCCTGGTGGAGAATTCTCCTCTGCCTGGCTCTAGTACATGGGAAGCACTGATATTCCAGCTCTCCTATCAAGAGAGATGGATGAGGGTGGCAGAAGGTACTGCAGCTTTGTATTTGTGCAGTCATTGCACAGTAGAGGGTCAAAGTGAAATTTTTCATTCAGTGTCCTGCTGGTTGTTGGATTCAGTCTTCACCCATTTATTACTGATTTCAGCAGTTCCTACAGTGGAAATGTGGCAGGTATGGTGATGAAACCTCTATGGACTTTGCCCAAGCCTTCCCCTAAATTAAAACGCAGGAAAAGATCCCTCTGCAAACTCCTACAAGGAAGGACAAAGACCATAGTGTGCCAGTCAAGTGAATCGTAGCATGAGAGGTTATACTCAGAGTTTTGCTATTAAATTTTCATTGGAGTAGGACCAGGAGCCATTTTAAGCAGGCTGCCACTTCGTAGCACAGGGAGACCAATGAAATATTTCTCCTGGCTGAAAACTGACTGAATATTTGGAACAAAGGGAATGGTAGCTTAGAAGGAGAATTTCCATGGTTTTCAAGCTATACATCAATGAGTTCCTTGCCGTTTCTTCTCGTTGTTTACTTAACGAGTATTTTCAAATCTCTCTCTTTGTCGATTCCTGGCATTGAAATATTAGTAGGGGCATGATAATAGAAAGTGAAAAGACACATTCCCCAGTTTTTGGGTACATTATTCCATGAATCTCTTTTGTCGTTGCACATGACCAATTGACCTTTGAAACTGTGTCAGAAATAACTCCACATCTTGATGGATGACACTGACCTTAATAACAATAACAAAAAGCAAGTAAAAAATGCAGTCTCTTTTCTCCATAATCACCATGGATTGCTGGCTGTCAGGCTCAGACTTTCCTTATTGTTCTTCTCATTTACAAGCCAGACAGTATTACAATGGTTTTTTACTTATTGGCTAGTACAAGAGCTAATGTGAGGGTGGGTAGTGTGAGTGCAGCAGCCAGAACTTCATGCCATTAACAGAGAGGGAAAGGAACTTGAAAGCTGACTTTAAATAAACGGCAGGGACTTTGCAGACAGGAGTGTTTAGGTCTGTTGTGCTGAACAGATTCGCTGGTGTTTTTCCAACTTTAATTATGAAAAGGAAAAAAACCAACAAAACAGCTTTCAAACACACTGAGGTGATAAACAGAGTGTTTACACCAAACTGTGTTCACAGATTAAGATATTTTTGCCTCCTGATAACACACAATGTATGTGTTATCGTTGTGTGTGTATTCCATTAAGACACAGACCTGGATTGGATTCTCGTGGACAGATTATGGAATGTTTCCTTTGTATTCATGACTGAAATGGAATAATAGGATTTACCTGGTTCAGAGATCAGATCAGGCCTTGTTTAATAGAGGAGACAAACCAAGAATGGAAACAGAAACTTTTTTTTTTGTATCAATATAAGTGGGGGAGGGGGGGAGGCAAATAAATAGAATGGCCCTAATTTCTAGAATACTTTTTTTCTCGATGTGGCATGATGCAAACTACTTATTATCATTAAAAAAGAAGATTTTCTATGCAACAATTCAGTTGAAAATGCAGTAATTTAAAAATGTTAATAAAAAAAGAGGTAGGTAATGATACAATGTCTAGAGTTCATGAGAGAAGTGCTGTATTTGGTTTGATAAATCTTTTGTCCCTCTGAGTTTTGGAAGCAGAGACTATTAATGATACACAATTTACTAAACTTGTCTAAAGGAGTGACCCTAACGTGGTGAGCCTTTACCCTAGTGCCTGAACAAAGGCCAGTGTGAATCTATTCCGACTGGGTACTTTTCCAGATTTCATGCCCGTTAAAGCATCAATTACCTCTGACATTTCTATCAGCCTCCTATTAAGAGTTCACTTACTAAATTTCCAGAATCCATGAGCAATTTAATCCAGACTGCAGAGGGAATAACTTAAAAACGGATGAAAAAAAGATCAGTATAATTTGTGATAATAGATTTTCAAGTAAATGGCCTCCTTTAGTTAATATCTTGTTCTCTTGTGACTATATGCTTGATATTACACCGGAAGCAGTTGCTTTTCTGACTAGATTAATTAGTTAACGTTTACACAGCACTTTGAAGGTGTAAAGCACTATGTAAATGCAGGCTTGTTGTTATTGTTGCTAGATCAGTCAATTATTACCAGGCTCATCGTCCTCTATGTAAAACACTTAACAATTGTCCAGTTGTCTTTAGCCATCCCACCAAAAGGGTTGTTCCTTCTTTCATTTTCATATTTTGAGATGTCCTTCAGTTGTGTTGGTGGATTTTCAGTTGGAGGGCTTGCTTTTTTATACTGCTGAATGGCCACTTCATTGTACTGAAAAGACCCAGGAGGGAAAAAGGCTAAAGTTATCATTACTTATTATTACTTATTATTGCCTCGATTAATGGGTTTTAAAGCCCACTGGAGCTGGAATCAATAAGGTCAGAAATTGAATAAATTAGTTCTATTTACTCTATTTCCTTTCCTCTTCCTACATGACTGAACACCTCTTTCTCAACGCAGGGACAGAGAGGTTCATCTCAGTGCATTTCAAAACTGTTGGAGTTTTGAAATTATAAGGATTAACTGAATTGAAATAAACACTATTTTCAAAGGGGGTTGCTTGGGGGATGCACAGCAGGGGACATTCTGCATTGTATGCTGAAGTCAAGTTAGATATGAAGACACACAATGGATAAGTAGTTAAGCTTCAGCTGAAATACTCAAAGCTGGTGGGAGTCTGGCTGTTTACAAGGAAGCTCTCAGATACTAATCCAGTCATTCCTAACAAAGAGACGTAGTCACTGGGAGGTAATGCTTATTTTTCTCTCAGACTTTTTGTATTCAATGTCAGAAATATTTCAGCCTGTACATGGTGAAGTACTCTGCACATCTCATCCTTATTGTTCTTTCAGGACAAAATGAAAGCTAAGCAAAAAAATGGGAAAGTGAGAACCGGGACTTGGCAGATATGGACACCTAAGAAATTGTGATTAATACCACTCACCAGTTTTATAATGCTTTTGTCTAG
The DNA here is from genome assembly GCF_000747805.2 of Chaetura pelagica. Lineage (NCBI taxonomy): Eukaryota > Metazoa > Chordata > Aves > Apodiformes > Apodidae > Chaetura > Chaetura pelagica. The sequence goes on along the minus strand of NW_009953703.1, from coordinate 2,209,079 downwards.
TGGCACTGGCCTGGAACAAACAATAACAAACCAACCATAATGTAACATCCCCTGAGAGCCATTTGGATCATGCAGGAGCTGGAAAGCCGACAGCCTGAGATAGTGAAAACTGTTCTAATTACTTGTTAAGATACACTCTGAAATCTGGCAAAGGAAGCTGTACTGAGTACTACAAATGGTGCAGCAGTGCCACCACCTGAAAGAAAGGAAGACTCTAAGGGTGGGGGAGAAAGTGTAATTAAAATACATGAAATCCGAGTAAAACTCTGATTTTAAAAACTAACTGAAATCCTACTGCAGCCGTGCCTGAGGAGGCCAGCTTTCAGTCTTTCTGCCACAAGTCAGTTTGTTTTGATCTCCAGCACTGAATCCACAACCTACTGGGTATCATATGCCTATGAAACCTGAGAATCAGAGAAAGGAAACTGTAACAGGAAAGGGTTGTCTCCTTGCTTGTGGAGTAGGAAGCTGGATCACTTTTTCCTTGAGTCTCCTCCTGGAGACTGATGTTCGTTTTGCATGCCTCCTGCTTTCCTGTTGATCTGGGAATGGCTTCAAGCTGCAACAGGGGAGGCTTAGACTAGACATTAGGAAAAAAATGTTCACAGAAAGAGTGGTTATACACTGGAATAGGCTGCCCAGGGAGGTGGTTGAGTCACCATCCCTGGATGTGTTTAAGGGTCGTGGTTTAGGGGAGAGCTTTGTAGAGTGGGGATGATGGTTGGACTCTGTGATCCCAAGGGGCTTTTCCAACCTGAATAGTTCTATGATTCTATGATCTTTGCACAGGAGGATTCCAGAGGTATTGGAAGATGAAAGGAGAGGTAAGAAAGAACTACAGCCTTTTAACTATTCCTGTCTTTGCATCAATCTCATGTGGTTTGATGACTGGGTGACAAGACCAGATAGTAAGAAGTATGCTCACCATATGTTTGCTAAGGACAGCAACTGAGCAACCTTGCATACAGTCTCTGATCTATTAAAAGAGATACTTCTCTGGTGTGGGGGTCCCATAGTCTGTGGCATCCCTGATAGGCCATCTTCACAGCCTCACATAGATCAGGGCAAATAATTAAAAGGAAAAGATCAGTACTGCTTTCTGGTAGCAGTCTCTGCTGTATACCAGGGACTATTATTAATTTATGTGAAATTAAATGTCCAAAGTTTCAACATTTCTATAAGAAACCACAATAATTATTGAGGAATCTCGAATGCTATGATTACATGTAACAAGAGGGAACACCACAGAAAGAGGCAAAAGCCATCCATATAAATATTTCAATGTAAAGGTTTAAAGGATTGTCATCCATGGCTCATTTGAAAGGTCAATATATTGTGACTCCTGAAGACAAAGTGAGACTGAAATATGCTGTTTAAATAAATTTACCATGTTTTTAACCAGGACTCATTGTAAATATTTTCTGCCTGTGGAATGGTTTTGCATTCAGAATTTCAGGCTCTGTTGCCACCATTAGTCCTCCACAATGCTGAGGTTTGTGAGTTGGAATCATGGACTCTTAACCATCAAGGCTCTGTTTTCATCAGTAATATTATATTCAATTCAATATAAAATACATGGACTCCAGTATTTCGATAATGTTGTATTGGTTATGCAGCATTCAAGCAAGCCTACCCAAGCACAACACTCACATGTTGTCAAAAACAACTTGCTGACTATCAACCAGTCACAGCCAGTGCTATCTCAGATATATCAGGCTTCCATCACAGTCTTACACAGTTTCCTAGTGAACATTGTCCCTAGAAACTAAAGATAGACAAAAGTTTCCTAGTTGAGAAATAAGTTGCTGAAGTGTTTCTCCTTTTATTGGCAGCATGAATGATGAAAAAGCCAAACAGGTGCACAATGGGGACCTAAAATCTTCTGTGAGCCTGTAAAAACAAATCCAATCCCTCCACTCTTTTCTGCTGAGGTGAGTCGAAGAGGGAGCCTTCCTGTTTGTTTTTTCCCAAACAAGGAGGAAGCACTGAGCTTTATTTTCCTGTATCTTGTTTAACCACCTTGATTAGACTCTATATTCAGGTTCCTTAATGGACAGCATATTATATAGGTTGTTTGAGGTTAAGTAACAATGGGTAGCATGGCTAGCACAGTTTCCCATGTCTCTAAATATAAACACAATAAGAATCCTGTGAAGACAATGAAGCAAGATAGAAACAGGCTTGCTGCTCGAGTGGGTAGATTCTTTTTCTTGTTTTCTGGCCATTATGTAAACTGACGTTCTGTTTTTCCCATTTGAGAGCAGGCCTCTCTGCCTTATCACCATCGCAGCAGATGTGCCCAGAGAATGTTTACCAATAAGGAAAAGAGACATTGCCGTTGTCTGGGTTGTTATTTCCTACAACAAAGAATGGGGGAGTTGGGATGAAGGAGGAGGACGGAAAGCAGCCGGTGTTGAAACACAAGAGCGACAATGCGAGCAGAGAGCCTGGTGTGGGGTTAAGAGCAGAGCTGTTGCACAGCTACCAACTTCACTCAGAAGTGTAGGTGTATGGAAGAAGTGTGAACTGCTACCCAGACCTGTCTGTCTGCATCCATACCCAAAAGCACAACGTTGCCATATCTTTTGATGGAAACTGTGCAAGCTTCCCCCCTCTCCCTCACAGTGAGAGTTACACCAGATCACACCCTCCCATGGAAATTTGTGACAGACACCTGGGTCATCTAGGTTTCAAACCATGTAAGCCACATCTGCATCAGCTTCATTATATACTAGTGCAGGGTTAGCTTAGTGTAGATTAGTGTAACTTTGATGCAAAAGCTCCTCAGTAAGGCCAACAAGTATCTTCTGCAAATGCAGGACAGGTTAGGTCTGCTAGAATATTGAAATTCTCTGCAAAAGTAGAAAATGCCTGCTTTGGAGCAATATCAAATTAAAGTATAAACAGAGGCAGAATGTAACAGCTTATAGAAAGGAAGAATATTTGTGCAGTAATAGCAGAATTTTAACTGTTAAATATTCATGAATATATCTCAATTCGGTAAAGACAAGAAAGTAGCAAAATTTAGCTCAGCTCTGGATCTGAACTTTTCTCCCTGCTCAGATATGAGATCTTCTGCCCAAAGTGACTGTGACTGCTAAACTCCAATTTCTGAGAGTCATGAGGCATTCAGGCTTGGGTTTTTGGGTTGTATCTTTGTCTAAAAAAAACCAAGCTAAATGTGTTTTGAAAATTTAAGTGAACTGCACTTAAACATTCCTTCTTACCAGATGTGACCTTAAGCTGTCACTGCAGTTGTGGCTCTGTAGTTTCTGCAAAATACTAGTTATAATTTTCTCTAATTAAGTGTTAGGAGAAAGCTTTAACAGATACTTGATGAAGACCTTGGAGCACAGACAGTTAAAGAGTGTAAAGAGCTGAGAAGTGGTTTTGCAAGCCCTCCAGCCTGCATGCTGTTTTGTTTCTCAGTGAATCAAAAGGTTCTTTAAATTTTCACAGTGGGAATAATAGGCACAGAGTTCAGGTCTCAGTTATCTGGCTAACAGAAATATAAACCAGAGGTAAAAGTGAAGTGCTGACCCTGTTAACAAGTAAATGTAGAGTGTCGGGACTTGAAGTCATTCTGATTTCTCCAAGCTATAAATGTTAAAAACCCAGCAGTGCCTACATGGCAGTGAAAATGCATTGAATTCTGTCTTCGGTAAAAGCAGCTTCCTTCCCTCTGCTGTAGCTGATGAAGACACACTCAGCTGCAGCCCAATACAGGTATCACCAAGAGCAGAATTTGTGTTCTTTGGGTTGCTTGAAAAGGTTCAGCCTCCAAGACAAAGCATCACCATCTGTGAGCGAAGGTCTTGGCAGCTGTATTCCAGGTGGTCATTTAACTTGTATTAATATAGCTTCAGCCTCTGTGTTCATCCCTTTGTGACAGTTTGGAGATGCCATAGATATGGAAAGCAAGGGCACAAGGTTAGTTCTTCTGTGCTGGAGTCGACACACATAATATATTTGACCTCCTGGGATCTGGTGGAGTGGTTCATTAGTGTAGTGGAACTTATTAAAGGCTCTAAGCTTTTTCTTCCATGTATTTGTCTCTCTAATTATGCTTTTTTAAATTTCTATCAGAAGTACTTACTTCTAGAAAGCTATAGGGTTAATAAGCCTGGCATTTTAAGACAACTCTTTGTGCAATTGTTATGGCACATTCTATATGCACTGCAACATCATACTCCTGCAGAGAAGAAAATCTATATTTCTCAATCATACTTTAAAGACTAATTCCCTGGAGTTATCTCCATTCTCTACTAGTTTATTCTAAATAAAATCGATTTTTTTCTAGGAGATTAAAACATGTCTTGCAGATTGTGAATAGCTTAGTTGTGTAGGCCCTTTTTAATAGACTCCCTGCAGCTTAATTCTGTTTATGTAAGTTGAAAACAATAAAAAGAGTTGACAGTTTTGTCGGTTGTGTTTGCTTAAAAATATATATATTAAAAAAAGGAAACGCAGATACCTCCTCCCCCGATGCAGCAGGCGACGTTGCTGTAAACAAACTTAAACGAAGTGTTTAGGAAGATCTGAGTCATTACTCAGGGTAGAGTGGGCTGTTGAGCTTATCTATGAAATGTTAAATCATGCAGAAAGTGAGCTATAGGACTCGGTGTGTGCTTTGTTAACCAGGAGATGATTGTTTATCAGGCTCGACAGTAACTGACGTACGAGTCTGTGCACAGAGATAGATGCTCCCGTGCTCCTTCTCAGGGAACTTCGCAGCTTTCACTGGGGTGTAACAGGCGCAGACACCAGACAAGTGCGAGGACGCACTGCCCGTGGCTTGTGGCAGTAGTTTCCTGCACAGAGATGCTGAACCTGGTGCGTTTAATTGGGGAAAAAAAAAAGAAGTTTATACCTCTTTAATAGGCTGCATTTTTCATCGATAGGAGTTGCTCGGTGGAGGGGTCTGCTAGCAGGTAGTTCCTGCCTGTGAAGGTTAAGATAAACAACGCACTGCCGGTTGACAAACGCAGTATTTAAATAGTAGATAGTAGTGCAGATTGATCATTCCTAGTCAGTTGTCTTCGACGGGAGACAGAAGAGCTGAGATCTAGGTGTTAATGCTGAAACACTGAACTCTAAACGTGGTTATCTTCACGGAACTGAGAAATCACTTTGCAGGTGATCAGAGAAACTCCTCATGATTGTATTAGTCAGTCGCCTTTTCAATCTGCCTTGGATTAGGTACTGATCGAACCGTGGCTCTCGGCTCTCTCCCATGGTAGAACATCATAGTTTTTGTTATTATAAAAGCAGGATGAAAACAACATTTTATTTTATTTTTTTTTTCCCCGAGATAAACTGACAAGTATGATTTGACTTTGTCTACATTTCCTTCAGCTTAGTTTTGATGTGGTGCAGGCTGCCACAGCTGAGTTCTGTCACCAAAACCATTGTATATTACCGATCCAACAGGATGCTGTTTTCTGGCTTTCATGCCCTTCAGATACCATTCAGTTTTGCTTTAGATTGTGCTTTTGCTGTTCGGTGAGTGAGTTCAAAATTCGGAATTTATACTGTATCTCTTTCAGCATAGTGTTTGTCTTGGCATGGATAAAGAATAATGAAAACATGTTTTTCTGCATGAAACACAATAAAAACATCTTTCTTATCCATTCACTTAGTTCTTCAGCAGGCAAATCTGCAGGTGTGATCAGCATTTAGCATCTGTATATTCCTATTAATTTGAGTTAACGCTGGTCTCAAATTTCCTTAGATAATGCTCTGAAGCTCATGATGGTCTCTAAACTGTTGTAGATCAGAAATAACTTCAGAGACATCAAAGCATCCTATACCTTTAAATGATACGAATAATGACACCAACACCTTGTGACATAAGATGTGGAAGGCTTAACCCAAAATTTAAATCTGAGCTCAAAGTGCTGGAAAGTTTGTAACTGAACCCTGCTCTGTTCCTCCCTTTGCCCTGAAGCATTTTTTAATTGATAGATTTTTACTCTTTTGAATAAAATTGTAGGAATACAACTTACAAGATGCCATCATTCTATTTTTAAAAGGGTTGTGTTAAATTTCACTGTGGCATGTTTTTATATACTTTCTTTATAAAAATTGGGGAAAGCAATCCCTAAGTCATGTAGGCAACGTAGCATTTAGAACATGCATTACAAATGGATTGACTGGGGGAACTTAATTAAGACTTGAAAGAGAAGAAAAAATTAAACCTGTTACTGGTTGGCCAGCAGACGTGGGGCAACTTGTGGTTGAGAACCAGGTAAAGGATTGCAAAGCAAAGTTACAGGGTGGAAAGTATGAACCCAGAGAATTCAACAGAGCCAAAGAGCAGTATTTCAGATCAACCCTGAGGTCCCTGTGTTGGGGACAAATGGGAGAAGTGAGGTGTCCTATCTTCCCTAAGCCAGAACTCAAAATTTTGGAACTTTAATTATCTTTTGTACTTTCAGCTTGATATGGGAATTATCTTCAAAGTAGTTATCTAAAGTTTGCTAACAGGAGACAAAACCACAAACTTAAAAGGAATACTAAATACAACTGAAAGGAGCAGAAATCTACTAACTGCTGAGTTAAAAAATTGTCCTTTTATCTATAAATGGATTGTTGATTCTGATACAACCACATCACAGTGTGGGTGGAAAAGGAGCTCTGGAAGAACCAATCATCTCAGAGAGACAAAAAAGAAAATAATTTTTACCCCCAGGAATGGTATTTAATTTTGTCTGGTCTTTCAAAGCATATTTTTATAAAGCAGGGTTTCTGTTGAGTTAATCATAATTCAAGAAACATGCTGTTATAAATTCTTTGCAATATAGGTTCTTGAGATTTCATTTGTCACCCTCTGAAAATGTATTGAACGAATAATGAATGGGGACTCCAGGCACACAAATAGAAATAGTTTGAGTCAGAAAAACTTAGCTTCCAATCTGTATTTCAGAGAACTTGTTCAGTTCCTTGGAGTGTTTTGATCTAGCTAGTATGTACAATGCCATGGATATCCTTCCAGTGACACTGGATCTCATTACAGGCAGTGAGATAAATTTGTGTGAGAAAGAGGAGAAAGTTGAGGCTGCTGCCTTATGCTTTAGGAAATAGAAGAGATGATCAGTTAGAGACTTGTTCTCATGATAGCTGTATTTTCATGTAGTCTGTTGTATTTTAAGATAGACACATTATGTTAGAGTAAAAGATAGAGAAAAAAACATACTCACTGTTTCAGTTTCCAGTTAGAGCCTACACTTTGTGTCTTTTAATAGAACAGTGGAATTTTTTTGAGTGTTACTCTTGCTGCACAGTATTTCTTAAGCTGTTAAACAAAACTGAATCCACCTGCTGGTCTTCTAAAAATGGCAATTTTATGTATAATTAGAAATACCTGGAAAGAATGCAAAAGTGTTGGATATTTTCAGTAGAGACAGAGGTATCATGGAGGAACAAGGTTGCATTAAAAAAGAAAAGAAAAACCCAAAAAGAATCCCAAAGACTTATGACAAATATTTTATATGAAAAAAAAGTCTGATTCTCCTTGTGTATTGTATTAAATTAAGTGTAATATCAATGAAGTTAGAGAGACACAAAAGTGAAATGGGTAGCAATAGGAGAAAACAAATATTTTCAAGCAAGTATAATATTTAGATGCAAAAAATAGCAAGATCCTTAGTGATATTATGCAACTTATTTGTGACCTATTTTTCTGAAATATAATCAAAATTGTTTGAGCCTGGCCTTCTCCTTAGAAAAATGAGTTATAGGAATAAGGAACAGAGGCAGAAACCAGTGTTGGCTTCAGTTAGTTGTGAATGTCCTCACTAAGTTAAATAATGCTGCTCTCATAAATCATCCACAAGCAACATCTCAGTTCAGTAATTTCATTTTCAGCCCAGTTCATTGTCATCTGCCTTTTACTCAGCTTCCTAATCACCTCATAGCATCCATGTAATTGTACTACTAATTTTCCATGTAGCATTGTTCAAAGACCATGGCTGAAATCCATAGGCTGTTCATAGAATGTAAAAGTAAATTGTGCTGAATGTGTTAAAAGAGATTAATTATCATTCCTAGCAAACCTCTTGTGTACCTGTGAGCCTGACGATATGGGACACCGAAGGCCTTTGGGAAATACTGACTCCTCCAATTTCTGTCAGAATCTGCCTGCAGGAGACAATCAGCAGTGTGTGTACAAATATATATGTATACATAAAACATAACTAAATTTTTAGAGGTGACTTGATCCTTCAAATTATTATCAGGAACTTTTCCAGCTGCTGAGAAAAGTCTGAGAAAGTGCTTTATATGGAAGTGTATATTTTATTTATATATATATTTATATATTTTATATATATATACATGCTTATTACGTTTTGGTGAAAGGGGACTCAGGGAGTTTTGTTATCTTATGAAACATGTTTTAAAAAGATGCATCTATGAGACAACCAAATTAAAAAAACCCCAGAACTTGCTATGTCCTATTTTCAGCCAAAGCTGGGTAAGAAATAATTCAAGTCACTGGTGAATGAATTTAATCTTTACAGACCTTTGTAAAGCAATAGAATAATAATCACTGGTCTCACTCCGTTGTTATTCCATTGTTTTTAGTCTAGCAGCGTTGCTCATACACTAAGGTATAGATGCATTGTCAAGTGAATACTTCAGGCAAATGGTTGATGGAGTGCTGCCATCTCTTGGTTATGCAAATTATATGTTGCAAGATATTGGGTACTTTTCTTAGGTTGAAATTCCCTCCCTAAGTAGCTTTACAGTGTTATGTGACAGGTGATAGTCAGCTCCAATATTCAACATATTTACAGACTGTACATTTCTGTTTAATGTGTCCAGCAAGGTTGTTAGTGATATTTGTAAGACATTGAGTTTGTCCTTTGTGATGGAGAGGTTGGCTGCTGTTGAGAAAGTGGTTTAGAAGTGGCAAAAGCATAAAAATGTTGTTCAGACATGTAAGCATGTGGAGTCTGTTCTGTAGTGTGGAGGATACATCGTGCACATGTAGCCCTGTAGCCCAGTGCACAGGGTGTTGTCATTGCATGTAGCAGGCCATGGGCTCTGTGCTAAGGGTTGTCAGACTGTGCCTGGACTGGAGTTTTGTTTTGGTTTGCTAAGTTGCAATGGCATTATCTACTGAACAGCTAGCTTTTGCTTAGCTTTGTGCAATTGTGTGCTAATGCTTGTTGTTATGTGAATTTCTATGTCTAAGAGGGAATAATGGCAAGCAGTCCTTAGTGTGGGGTGAGGCAGGTGATGGTAGCAGATGCCCTGGGAGCTAGCAGAGGCCCCAGAGCCATGGTCACTGACTGGCATCAGGTGAAAGCAACTTCAAACCCACTTGCAATGTTACAGTACCTTTCCTGTAATGCTGAAAACTATAAGAATTGCATCAGAATGGCAGGCACATTTGTCCCTGTGGAGCTGCTGGTGCTCCAGATGCTCAAGACTCGCCCCACTCATGTATTTCAACATGCAGCTGCTCACCCACTAGCACGCAGTGCCTACTCCTTGTCTGACTTGGCCCTGCAAAGCTACAACACTTCTGTGTAGTGCATTTGTCATGCAGGTCTTGTGAGAGCAGCATGAGAGGCAAATGTAACAGTATGTGCTGGTTACACGAGACACACTGGGCTTTAACAGACCAATACAAAGGAGGAAAGTTCTGCATCCCCTTTATGTGCCAGGTCCTAACACATTGTGTTATGAATTCTCCTCCTGGTTATTATCTTCTATAATGCAACTTTAAATTGGTTATTTATCCATGCATAAACATGCAGAAAATTCCACTCATTGGCAGCACTATATATTCAGTTTGTGACAGGCATCTTTAAATACTCAAGTATTTCCTGGTCTCTCATATCATGTCATAGATATTTGAGGTAGATTTTTATTAGCCCTTTGATATTTTACAGATACTGTGCTTGGGAGTCTATTATCTGCCAGCTTATCAGTCACTGCGCTGCTTCAGTTGTAATTCAGATACAATAATTATATCTCCTGTCTTTCAGGCCTCCATACACATTCAGTGGTATGTTTCTGTCTCAGGTCCACCTACTACAACTAATTTGGTGTCATATCCAAGGCTTTCAGTGTCCATCTCTTTTGGAAGAGTCCTAGTTTTGAAAAGGTGTGAAATGTCGATGTGATTAGAGTGGCTCTGTGCAAACAGGCTGTGTTTGCATGAATGCTTGTAACTTCTAGGTGATAAAGCTGACTGTCACTCTGTTTTAAAAACATTATATTTAAAAGAATATATCTCCAATGATCTATTCAGGGAATACGGTGTCAGTAGTTAGCAGAGTAAGGAAACAGAATGTCTGTTGTATCCTAGGGATGAGATACATGCATGGGCCTGAGTAGGCAAGAAAGAAAAATACCTTCTTAATTAAGCTTTAGTTTACCTTCCTAGTTCATCTTTCTTTACTCAGTTGTTTATAGAAGGTGACAGTGATGTCAGGAGGCGAAATAATTAAATGAGATTTTTTTAAATCCTTGTACTCTATCTCCAAAGCTGCTGCAGCCTACAAAACACCCTGGCAATTTCCATACTCTACTGCTCTTTCAATATTCTCAGATCTCCCATGTTACTCCTTCAGTAGAAGCATGAGATATATTAATTGTTTGATTCTGTTTCTGGCAATATCATCCTTACCAAATTCCTTGTGAAGTGGGTAAGAAAGAATTAAAGGCTGCAAAACTCTTCCAGTTTTTGTGTGGATAAGGATCAAATACTAAGGAGGAGGAAACAAAACATTTCCTTAAGATTTAAAATTCAAAATTACAGAGTGGTTTTGAAACTTCAGCCTAAGGACATGTTTTGTAAAGCTTGGAAAAAATGGTCTATTTGTTCTTAACAGCTGTAATCTGTACGTGAGAGGTGTTGTAGGTCTACACTGAAAATCCTTTTCCTTCCCTGTCCACTTCAGCAGGTTTTTGCAGGAGGGCAGCAGTTTAAAAAAAGTGAAGAGGTAGAAGAAGTGATCACCACATGAGTAGTTAACTGGTAGTATGATTAGGAGGACAAAAATAATTCCTTAGGTGTGACAGCAACGATATGGACGTTCAGAGGGTAGTTGGTTACTAAGGACATGCTTCCTTCTCTAAGACCTGACCTTTTGTGGGGTTCCAAGGGGAGAATGAATAAGCCAACTTGGAGAAGGTGGTCATCAGCTGCCAAGATTGCAGTTTATTGGGAAATGGCTATTTCATTTTTTGGATCTGTGCTAGTAATGAACCCTGTCAGTATTCATTCACATACATAACTTTAAGTGCAACTGTCTTTGATCGATTACACTGCAAGGAGGCTGCTTGTAATTCTTTGTTTGTTCCAGTTTATATACTAGACCCTTTCTTGGTCACCTTATTATTCTGATACTTGGGTGAATATTTAATAGATAATCACATAAATTTTAATATTGATTAGATTGCTATCTTACACAAGGTCAAATAGGTAGCAGAAAAATTATTTTCCCTTATTTGAATGAAGGATAAATATGTTAAATCTAATCAATACTGCACAGAAAAGCTTTAACAGCATCCAGCAAAACACCAGCTTGCCTGGTAATAATTCCCAAACAGAAATAGATTACATTTTTCATTTCTTAAGAAAAAAAAGGTGAATATTGATTTGAAAAATTCGCATGCAGCATTTTTTTTTTAGCATATTCAATAGAAGAAAAGAAGTGTGTGTTTTAAGATGGGGTCTGTTTTAAGAAAATGTGTAAATAGTATGAGTAATGCTAGTTAGTAAGATATTTATGGCATGGAGAAACATTAAAATCTCAACACCTTTCATTTCCTCCTACTTTTGTGTTGCAGAGATTGTTGTATTACAAGTTCTAAGTATTTTATGACCCAATCAATCAACTTATCAAGCTGTTCTAGAGAAACAAGTCCTAGCATAAAATTAAAGTACTGTAGAGACAGTTACATTTCTGCCATATATGTGCAATATTTTCAGATTCAGGAAGTAAACTGGAAGTCACTCTGTTTTTATACTACAGTTAAGAAAAGAATCATATTAATTGCAAAGTAGTACTTACACTATCACTGTTCTTTCCAAGTTTGTTCTTAAGAACCATCAGGAAATTGAAGAGAAAAAGTGCTTCCAATTGCAATCTTAGTCTGAAATTGGCAGTGAAACTGTTTAAATGTTTAATTTTTTGTATGCAGGTGAGTAACATTTTCATACTATTGCTCATCTTTCACCTTGATTTTTTTGGTTGTGGGTCACGTAACCTAAACCAGGGGATGACAGCATTGTTGGAAGCTGTGTGGAAAGGAAGGCTGTTATCTCCTACCCTTTTCAACAAAGGTTACAGAAAAAAAATCACAGTAATCAGGAAACTCCTCTTCCTAATTTCCTGTGGAATACGGGGAAATTGTTTGCACAAGACAGAAGAAAATAAAAAGCTGAGCTAAAGAGTAAAATAGAACACAAACTCAATAGGGTTCCTTGGTAACACAATGTAAAAAAATAATCCTAGAAATTCAAATACATACATTTTGTCTGTGTTCCAGTGAAAACACCTTTTATAGCAAAACTTAGTTCCAGGCATAGCACAGAACTTTTCCCTGGAGAAAATATGAAAGAATATCTTTAGAGTGAGTCTTAGAGCTGACAAGCTATTTATGACAGACTGACTGGGTTTGTGAAATGATCTTTCAATGAACTGAGAAGCCTGCCTTGACATGATGCTGCATGATTTTTTTCTCATGCAACTCACACCATGGGGAGAACAAAATACACACCAAGAAATTCTACAGTAAGGGCTGCAACACTTTTAAAAAAAGCTCTTATAACTCTTAATGTATGAATAATAATTCAGGCAGAATGAGTACACAAATCCTAATGCAAATTAACACCTACTTCAAATGTTAAAGCTCCATTTCTACAAGGACAAAAATAATGAAAAATTAATCAGAATCTCCTTATAAGATGGGACACAACTGTAAAGATATTCTGAGAGGTATAAATGAGAGGTATTCACTAACACATTCTTGAGAAGAAAATCTGCTGGATACTTTGCAGGTATCCTATTTTTATTTTACTTGTGAACAATTTACCAAGTAAATCTGTGTTCCTGAGGGCAGAAGTGTTTTGAAGTGCAATGAAAATATGCTGTCAGAATGAAGTGGCTTGCATGCCCATATAAGGAGCTTGCAGGACAATGTTATCAAGCAAATATAGGTGTTATACATTTAAATATAATTTAACTAAAAAGCAATTCCCCTTGTGTAGGTCACTTGGAGCAGAATGACTAGTAGACCTTTCAAGTGAAGAGCAACCAGTCAGGAGCAATATCTATATTTGCAGATGGTAGTAGTATTCATTGGATTATTGCAAATGATTAGGAAGTTAAATAATGGCTTATTATAAAAACTGTAAAGGTGGTATGTTATCAAGAATAATAATTTTGGGAAACAAAATGGCTTTTACCACCATGTGATCTGGAACTTCCTAAGCTATGTCCTGCTATGCTGCATGACCCATTGCTGGCCCATGAAGCAGCTCAGTGTTGCACAGAGAGCACCATGTTTACACTGGGCTCTGTTACAGCTGACTTCCAAAAAAGGCACAACACAAACTCACCCAGCTGACAGCAACTTGCCATGATGCTGATCCGTAACTTCCATCTTGGTCCAAGGAAAGAGTTTATGCAGGGATGAAAGAAAACACAGGATTGCAGTCTTGGTTTGGAGGGCGTGGGAGGAGGAAGTCAGGAGAAATTATCTCAGGATCCTGACCTGGGACAACTGAAGTTGTGCCCATGCTCATGCCTGTGGTTCCAGGATGGAAAGGTATGTCCCTATACATGTCACACCATATGCCCTATGCACAGTAAGCCTCATCATTCTGAGAAGCAACAAATATAATGCAGATGTGGAGTAAATCAGCTGGTTTGTAGCTTCTTAATTCTTCATAAACTTAATTCTTTATAAACTTCATCCATTTAAACTGAGAAGTTAAATAAGAGGGCAAATTAAAGTAAAAAAAAATATTGAAAAAGTTACCATTCTAATGATGATTTTTAAATGGATTTTAAAGCCCCATTTTATCTGCTGTAATATATTATGATGTATTACTCTTCTACATGGATCACTGATGGGTAATTTCATACTCGTGCTGTTTTATCTCACTGCAAGCTGTGTGAGTGTTTGTGTGACAGTGTAGGGCCTCAGTCATTCAGATCTCTCAGCTAGTGGAATTAAGAAAATTCATGCATATCCCTACTGTTCAGACCTTGAGAACTATTAATTGCCTTAAGTATTAGCTTAGGAACAGAGGAGAACACTTAATCTTCTAACAGGTCTAAACCTTATTTACCATTCAGCTACAAGCTCTTTATTAAAAAAATAATCTCCAACACAAGAAGGTTTTACTCTTCCAGTTCTAAATCCCTATCCAGATTCCTGGTTAAGTTGAATCTGATCTAATGACCTAATTGTTTAACAGCTGAGTATTGGTATAAAACTCTTTAAGGTAGCTGCTTATGGTAGTGCTTGTAACATTTGCACCCAGGTTTGTGGTTCTGTTTACAGGTTACCTGCATATGACCCTCCTCGATCTGACAGCTGTGTTCCTATTGACATCGTTGTTGTGAGATGCTTTTTCACCATAGCACAGGGAACACTTTCTCTCCTACTTCACACAGACATAGTGTAACTGAAGAAAGTGCTTCCTCATACCGTTAGTTGTTTCCTTTGGAAACTGGCTGATCCTTCCCACTCTGAGCCAAAAGTGTGGTCTGCCTTTTTCATACTGATGTTAGGAAGACCTGGCATGGCATTAGATAGTTTTCTGGACCAAAATGTGTTATGAGACAGTCAAGGTGGAACTACCAATGGTGTTCTGAGGTTGTAGGAGTTGAAACAGCCTCCAGTGTATTCTTATGAGACATTTCTGCACCTGTAGGCTACATGTGGCATTAGGTCACCTGTGACACCAGCCTTTTGCAGAGGTTACAAGATAATCATGTCACACTTTGGAGCTTCTCTAGCCACCCTCCTCTTAAAGATGCTCAGGTGGTCTACCACATAATTCTGTTGGAGAACAACCCTAGAATTCTCAGTAGGAAGGAAAATAAGAGCTTTACCAACCACAAAAAGCAAGCTGTTTTGGCTTTATGCCTCCTCACAGATTGCTGACTTTCACTGCTGGCTTTGACTAGACCAGTGGTGTCAGCCAGGGTCCTGCAGCAGCCAGAGCTGTCACTGCCCTGCTGCTCCATCCCCCCGGGGCTTGCATGGACACAGGCACCAGCTCATGCAGAAATTCAGATCATTGCTATGAGGGACTGATCCTCGGTGCCAGGTGTCTCCACTCCCGCTCCAGGTTTGAGCAGACAGGGAAAAACCTGCTCCATCCCACTGGCTCCAGGCGTGGTCTTTCTGCACTGCAACCGCTTTTGCCTGTTGAATACGCAGTGACAAATTACTAGCAGGTTTTGAGGGGCATTCAGAACCAAACGGGAGCAAGTGAGGCCACTCCAGTAACTCCTGGCAGTGGCATTTTGATTCTGAACGCTGAGAGCTGCGGGTGACTCAGGGCTGACAGGAACCCCCCCCTCCTCTGACAATAAGCAGGAACATTTTCCATTCTACCTTGGGGTAGTAACTAACGGAATCAATTCTTTCATGGCGTGCAAAAGCCCAAATGCCATGATGACTCCCACCCTAACACTGACTGGACAACCCAGACAGGGTTTCTCTGCTCTTTCCCCCTCCAGAGCAGGAGGCGGGCGGGCGCACCACCCGCTGCTGCCGCCAGGGGGCGGCCTGGGGCCTGCGCGGGGCTCGGGGGTGCTCGGCAGCCTGAGGGGTGTCTGTGAGGGCGGGAATGGCGGGGGGCGGCCCCCCCCCCCGCGGCTGCCGCCAGGGGGCGGCCTGGGGCCTGCGCGGGGCTCGGGGGTGCTCGGCGGGGCTCGGGGGGGCTCGGCAGCCTGAGGGGTGTCTGTGAGGGCGGGAATGGCGGGGGGCGGCCCCCCCCCCCGCGGCTGCCGCCAGGGGGCGGCCTGGGGCCTGCGCGGGGCTCGGGGGTGCTCGGCGGGGCTCGGGGGGGCTCGGCAGCCTGAGGGGTGTCTGTGAGGGCGGGAATGGCCGCCCCGGCCGCGCCGCCTCCGCGGCTGCGGGTCGGGGTGAGAGCCCGCCCGTGTCTCAGAGGCGCTGCTGTGTTTTGTTGCGCCTTTCTGGCCGGTACCGACCCCGCGTTTCCAGGCCGGGCCGGTGTGTGAGCAGGAGGTGTCGGTCGCGCGGCCTGGTCGGGGCTCTGAGGCGCTTCCCGCCTGGAGAAGGAGAGCGCGTGGCTGGGTGATGCTGGTCACAAGATCCATCCTCGTTCGCGTGGTTAGCGGGGCTCAGCTCGCTGGGTTGGGCCTTTTCTGGCTGGGTAAATGGCTGTGTCCCAAACCATCCAGCTCCTTCTTGCTTTAGAAGAGAGGCCCAGCTCCAGCCACCCCGGAGGTGAAAGGCTCCAATAAAAAAGTGCTTCCATGAAAACACTCGCTTTAAAGCTTTACATCTGCCCGCTGTTTTGCGGACAAAACTGCCCTCAGCCTCCATCGTGTCATTAGCTGCCAGCGAGCTGCTGGTGGGTCTCACTGCAGAGAAAATGCAGATCTTTAATCCCACCAGTTTGCTCAAAGCCATAGGGAATCGTGGGTTCCGTGGCTCTGCTATCGAGCTCGCCCTCCAGGAAGAACCAGCCTGTCCTGGTGCACACAGCTGGGGAGAGGAGCAGACAGCTGGGGAGAGGAGCACAGAGCTGGGGAGAGGAGCAGACAGCTGGGGAGAGGAGCACAGAGCTGGGGAGAGGAGCAGACAGCTGGGGAGAGGAGCACAGAGCTGGGGAGAGGAGCACATAGCTGGAGAGAGGAGCACACAGCTGGAGAGAGGAGCACTGCCATTCCATGGCCGCGACAGAAAATCAGGTGTGACACTAAAGCTGAAAGAAGGGTAAAAGGAGAACTAGCTACTCCCTGGTCTTTTGGCATTACGCCTTTGAGTGTAATGCCAGATGTGTTAGCCCCAGATTACATGGTAATGCCAAAGCAAAAAACCCATGAAAGCCTCTAAAAGCACTATTTTGCTGACAGCCTTTTGCCTCTGAACTGCTCTTCTTTGTCTTTGTAACTATAATTTATACACTTAAGAGGCAATTTCACTAAATGAGCAGAGGAAGGTAAATAAAGTCCTTTCAGAAGAGCGAAAATCTAAGAAAAATAATCACTACCTTGTATTAGGGAAAATACTTATTTAGATTTGTATGTTTTGAAGCATTTCTTGCTCTGACCAACACCAGAGGGAAAAAAGCTTGGTTTCTTAATGATGTTCTTCCACACCCAGGCTTTGCCACAAACACCTGGAGTCTGCAGGATTCCCCTGTTCTGGAGCGTGCTGGTGAGGGTCAGGGAGGGCACAGGTGCCACTTCTGCAGCTCGGGCTTTTAGCACAGAATGAGAGAGAGGAGGTAAATCTTTCTGTACTGCATGAAAACACTAGCTGATCAACTCATCCATTTGTGAATTCCTTTAGGAGAAAACTAACCATGTGGTAAGTTTAGTGAAAACAGCAAGAGGAAGCATTGCAATTCAGGAAGGTGTCAAAGGATGACCTTCTGTGAAAATGCTTGATGGTATCCCTCAGGTGTATTTTGTCTGATCTTTACTGTATTAAGTAGCACTTGGTAGAGGTTACAGCTTTTAAAGTAGCTATCAAATGTACATGCTTTTTTGGTTTCTGTAATTGAAAGACTAAAATAAAATCCTACAAAGTATTCAAAGATACAATATTCAAAAGGGTTAGGAGCAGCCCACCCCTTAAGGTATTTTGTGAAAAATCAGATCCAGATTAGGGTTGGGAGTAGAGCAGTAAGATTTGAGGATGAACATAAAGGCTGTGGCTTAACATGAATTAAGTCTAATTCTAACGTAGTGTTCTCAAAAGATTTTGGTCCTAAATGTTACAGGTCTTGGGAGCCTGCATGGTCCAGGAAAAAAACACAATTCTGTACTGGAAAATATATCTTCCTATTTGGGATCCAACCTGGAACTTAAATCCTGGGAATAATTTTGGATGGAAAATCCCTTGATTTTTTTGGTGATCTCATGGGTTTCCTAGATGTCTGTATAATTTATTAGTAGCCATTTAGATTATAACACCTCATATATTTTACATGATGTCTACAAAGATAATTTTCCCAGTAGTTCAGATTATTTTCTGTTCCAAGCACAGGTAAAAGATTTTTTTTCCTGGTGCCCATTGTTAGCTTTTATACATAGCTATGTTAACTAGGACTATGTAAGTAAAGTTTGAGGTTGATACTTGTGTTGCAAATTCTTTTGTGATTTGGATGTGTCGTATGGAGTTTAAATATTAAGATTTAACCATAAGATGCTCACCAAAAAATAATTTAAAAAATTAGAATAAAAATAATTGAGTATCACCAGCAGTACTGGGTGCTGGTAAGATGAACAGCTCTTTCCCATATTCATAACATAGGGACTAGAGACCTGGCAAAGAGACTACACTTCTGATACTCTACAAGCTAGCCCAAAAGCCAGATGGAAAGGCAGGGAGGAGGTCTGTAAACTCTGAGATGACAAAGCTTTCTTGTCACAGCCATCCTGACAATGTTTTCTAAAAATGAAAGACTGAACATGGCTAAATAGCATCAAAAGCTGTGCTGTCTCAAGCTGGGATTCTAAGTGCTTGCCTCTAGTATTGCAGCCACAGGAGTTATAAGCTGCACACATAGAGGTGAATGCAGTGCTTGGAGCTGAACTCATGGAAGGAAGGTCCAGGTAGCATCTGAAAATGTTCACTCTAATCATAGAGCCTGGATGTAGCACAAAATTGCATGATTAATCTTGGATAAAGGCACAGCTATATAAATTGCAGCACTAGCAGGTCTTTTTATTAGCAGAACAAGGGAAGATGTACCTTCTCACAGACTGCGGGGTAAGGATTTTTTCTGGTGATCTCTTCCCTCTCTGATGGTGATTTTGGCTAATTCTGATTAGTTTTGCCTATCCAGTTTGAATAATTTTTTTCCAGTTGTCACAAGGATTATTCTGTTTTCTGTAAAAGGGAATAGAGATTTACCAGCCATTTAATTGCCGAGTTCAGATGGAAGATACAGACAGCTATAGCTTAGGTGCATGAAGGAGCCTTCCTAAGAAGCCCTAGGAAAGAACCCAGTCTGGATAGGGAGTTCCTACATGTACAAGATGAGAAAATGACATCTTAGTACCTCTGGTGAATACTGGTCTTTTCGCATGGGGAAAATAAATGGTATCGGTTTCGATAAATTTATTTTCTTTTAGAGCATTTTGCAAGTGGGAGGAATATTGTGACAAATGAGTTTTATGAGAAGTGAGCAAAGCACACCTTGAGTAACACAGAACCTTGTCCACATACTTTTTTGTAGGTGTGTGGCTGATGAGTCACAAAGGCCCAGAAGATTTCACCTCCTGAAGAAGAGCAAACCTTGCCTGTCACTTCTAGAATCTGTAAGTAGGTCACCTCTTGAACTCTGTGACACATACTGTAAGTGTGTGGTAATGAGCAGTTACAATTTTGAGCCCAGTTCTCTGATGGTGGGAGGTCAGCAATGCCCATCTCTGTGTTGTCACCCTGGTTCACTGGTACTGCAGAGCTTGTGAGCTAGAGGGATGCAGCACTTGCAGTGCTGCACTGGCATGGTAGTTTTCCCTTCCCTCTCTTATATTTCCCCATGGTAATACTATTGGTTTCTCCAATATGCCAAGGAAACAAATACACAGATACCCCCCCATCAGGCCCCTGCTTGGTGAACTGGAAGAGAACTGGGTTACATATGTATGCTGGGATTTGGGAAACTGCCCTGTAATAGACAATTATGAAGTATGTTCCTTCCCAGTCTCTTTGTGTGAGTAGATGGCACATGTCCCTAAGCAAGAGATTTTACAGCTGAAAGAATAAATAAAATGTGAAGATCTGCCATAGAGTTGGCACTTGGGGGATTCGGGATTCTTAGTGTCTCTCTGATCCTTAGGACCTGAATATTTCCTTTGTAGTCATAAAATAGGCTTGGATCAGGATGAGCAGAGAAATCAAGAAGCCTCTGTGTTTACTTGGATGTTGTGCTAGTGTTGGCATAATAGACTTGCTTAGGAAGAGTCACAGACTTACTGCTAAGTTTAAATTCAGGAAAACAGCCTCTTGTGAATCCCTTTTCTGCTCAGTGGAACTGAAAGATCAGCCAAGGACCAACTTAAGTGAAGTTCAAGTTGGTAAGAACAGGGAAAATATCTAGTATTTATTCATTAGCTTGAATGGTGGAAAACCAGTACAGAGCTAAAAGTGTGAATGATGGAAATAGCCTGTGATTCCCATTTAAAGTAAAAAAATCTTGATGTCGGAAGAAAGGATAGTTTGATGTGACACAGATATAGACAGGTAGTTCCAAACAGTTGGAGTTTATTATCTAAGATGCCATTAAAGTAATCAGTTTTGAAAGTACTGCAGACTGAAATATAATGCTATGAATCTGAAGTGAAATATTCCTCTAATGGATTCAAATGTATTGCACAGTATTTGAAGATTTGAAAAAAAATAATATTCAGAATTTTTGCAGACAAAACATGAGTTCTTTTAGGCTTAGCTGTATTGTTAATACAGCTGAAGGAATGTCTTCCTTTTATTTTTCTGTAATTTATATAAATAGTTTTTCAATAATTTTGTGTCTTCAGTCCGTGTCTTTGCTTTCCTAAATAAGAAACACAGGCATAATTCCAAATACCTTTTTCAGTTTCCTTTAAGATGTTTTATGTGAATTAATTGACTGTCAATAAGAAATCTTAATGTCTAAAGAGGGAGCCTAAAGATAGAGGTTAGGTGAAAAAAAATTACTTTTAAAACATTTTGAGTTACTTTAGAATGTGAGTTGCTTCAAATGTGAGTGTCAGTGGAAGTAATTCAGTAATTAAGTGATTTTGGATTTCTTGGATTTGCAGTGTTGCAATATACATCATTCTCCTCATGCTTTGTTGTGCACTGCAGACTCAGTGAGATGTATCCTACCATAAGTCCTCTGGGTAGATTAATTTTTAAACCTGTATGTATGCTCTTTCATTAAAAATATTGTTTTCAGTATTAAAAAAAATGCTCCCTTCTTGGTCCTTACAACTCTAAGCAGGCAAGACTTAATTGCCGAGTTTTATTAAATCCAGACTCTTCCTATTTTTTAGAACTGTGTAACCGAAAATATATTCTTGTGTGCTTTATGTTGAGATTTGCTAATTACTTCAATAAGCTGGAAAACAAGGTCTGGAAATACTGGTAATAATACATGGCAAACATCCATGCATATTGCACAGCGATTTTACAATGGAGGGAGACACGCAAATGAAGTAGAAAGCAAACACACTAAGAATTACCTCCTGGGATTTCTTGAAAGAGAAGGAAATGATAACCAACAGAGAGAGTTCCAGCCTGTTAATGAGCAGATGCAGCTGGCAATCTTCCATACCTTGTTCTTAAATTAAACCATTATATAAGCAGAGCTTAATTTCTGATCTCCATTTGGTAGTGAAATATGCAGAGAAGAAAGCAGTTCATGCTGCACCATTTATTAAATGGTAATGGTTATTTATGTGTATGTCAGAAATGCCTGGTGCTGGTGAAAACATAACACAGGGACAGCTGTAAAGGCGAAGCACTATTTTCAGAAGTTGTGTTATTGATTCCTGCTCATTACCTTTAGGCATATATTGTTCAGATGCCTATTCCTGAGGTCTCGATACAAAAAATTGCAAGTGACACTTTTTGACAATACCTTGATATTCTCTTCTGCATATAAATTTTAAAAGACTTCTCCATTTTGTTACATGTGCTTGCCAGAAATATTGCATTTTCTGACAATATCAGTGAAAGAATCGATTGAATTGAGTTAAAATTGTATGGATTTTGTCTAATTTCTTGTTATACCTGGGAAACTCAGAAGGTCCAGGTATTGTGAAAACATTTGTTTAATGTAAATCTTTTTCTTTCATCCAAAGTGCTTCATATGAAAGAAGTCCAAGGACTTCTGAGAAAAAAAAAAGCAAGACAATGGGCAGTTTCAGCAGCCGAGTTAAACAAGATCTGATTTTGATGTTGTGATTCTTTGCACATCAAATATCTATATGTAGGAATGTATTATTTTATATTCTTCTCTAATCAGTCAACCGTATTCATATAATTTTTAAAATATTACATATTTGAGGATGTACTCCCTCTGGTTTGGTTTTCTACTTTACTTTGATATTTTGCAAGGACTACTGTTTGCTTTCTCATCCATAAAAGAGCCTGATAGCACGAACTGTGTGAGAAAAGATTATTTACTCTCGTTAAAATGTGTACTTTCTGGATATAGATTCTCTGAGGTAAAGAAGGTAATGACTTTACTCCTCAGAATGCCTGCAGTGATGTGAAGCAGTCTCAGGAGATGCAGATGATGTCTAAGTGAAACCATCCTAGGCTTTATCTGCAATTGGCTTCTGAATAGTGTTGTTACATTGTGTTTTGTTTTCTTTTTCTTTTTTTCTCTGTGATTCATTAACTCATCTTTTATCATATTATATAAGGAACAATTTTCCCAGGATTGGAATAGTATTTTTTATTTACAGAGTAAGCTTCACCCAAAACCTTTGTGCATTATCAATATTAAATGCTGACTCTTCAACACACCACTTGGAGAGAGATGTAAGGAAGGTGATGCAAAAGGTGACACAAATATTTTTAGAGGTTTCACTAGTGAAGCAGCAGCTAACTTCGGATACACTGTAGCAAGCCTGGAGCTCTTACAGGAGCTTAGCAGGA
>NW_009953703.1:2177732-2186028 GCF_000747805.2 Chaetura pelagica | reverse complement strand
GCCAGTTCACCAGTAATGTGAAAAACAGAAACAGAGTCTTTCAAGTTAAATATAAAAATGAAAGCAAATATTTACTTGATTGGCTGTTGCATGTGGATTGTTCAAAGTCACATAAAGACTCTGCTATGCAGCTAGAAACAGAACCCTGCTTGGTGTTTTTTTTCAGTGAAGAAGCTTACTTAAAAGCTCAGACAGCCCTTTGGAATAGGATCTTGATGGGGAGCCAGGGTTCTGATTCCTAAAGGGGGTATGGAAGAAAGTCCAGACATTTGTGTCTTAGAAGAGCTGTTTTCAAAAGCACCTGAAACTTTTAACATGTGAGAAGAGACACTCTCATGTACTGAGACACACAGACTTGACAGTCAGCAGAGCCCTCATACAAGTCAACACATTTATGTGCTATGTGCATTAAACGTGCTTAACACCATCAATATGCAAACTTTTGGTTATCTGCACATGGACAGGAGAGAGAAGGACAAAATGGTGAAGCTCATATTTAATGCCCTCTATGGGTGACTATGATAAAGCAGACGTTTGTAGTTTCAAGCAAGGGGGACAGGATTTTGATAATTCTGAATCATGGATGATTCAGAGTTTTGACTTGTATTTATATATAGTGTAGAGTGTGTTTCATGTGTTTCTGTTCTGCTTAAAGATGTGTACCACATACGTATAAGCATGAAAGCTTATATACTGCGAACCACCTCTGCAATTGCAATTACAGGTTCTAACACTTAAATATTTGCTTTTCAGCAGCGAAGAAATGGCCAAATATGAATAAAACTGCTCCTATGCAAGGGCATTACTCTCATACTGTGTTCATTTCTAAACTGATATAGGTCAGTATATGAATGCACAGGCATATTCAGTGATAGTAAGAAAAAATTTCCTTTATTTTTGCATCTAAAATAGATTAATTCTCTATCTTTCTGTTTTCTCCACAAAATATTCTGGCAGAAAGTCTAGATGGTTTATGTGTAGCACCACAAATGCCATTATCATTATAAAGGGCAGAAATGCTGGTCTTTGGGATGCAGAAGAGAAGAAAAATCTGTTAGTGCAAGCTAAAGTTTAAATCAATTTAAATAAATGAACACTGTACCATCCAGGGAGGGAAGGACTCTCACAAAATCTGAGAGCATTGAGGTTGGTACTGAAGAGCAGCATAGGGGAAAAAACATGATGGGAGAGAGAAAAAAGTCAGTGCAAAAGAGAAAACCACCCTGGAGAAAAATCTAACTAGAGCAGAAGAGAAACATAAAAAGCAAATCGGCTCCTTTGTTTCACACTAAGCGAAGCCTCAGTGTGGATTGCAGCATCAGTGTCAGCTTGAAGTTAAAAAAACCCCAAAAGCTTGAGTCACACAGGTCAGAAACCACGTGAGCACTTTTTCTGACACGTGTCACTGGTTTTATCTAGCCTGCTACAACTTCGTCTTTTCTGGCCTTTCAGGACCACTTATGGTCCATACCAAAGGGCTCCTTTTCACATTTTTCTTTCTCACATCCCTCTTGCCACCCCTTTGCACTTGCTCTGATAATTCCTTTTGCATCTACTCAGATCTGTTCTCCTGGCTGAGCCTGTAGTTATGTATGATCCTTGTCTCTACACTTACCTTTCTCTTCCTTTTACTTTTTTAGGACCTTGTGTTGCTTCAGCACCTTTTTTCCACACACTACATTTGTAGTGTTCTGTCCTTCCATTAACACCATTTGTGTGCATTTTTCATTCAGTCCATTGTTTTTTGGGTGACTTGACTGAGCTCTTTACCTCCCTTTACATCAATTTTCACCACTGTAAAATGGTGATAATAGTGTTGACTTTCTTTGTAAAATATTTTGACATCTACTGGTGAAAACTCCGCATGAAAGTTGGATATTATTTCTATTTAAATCAATAAGTAGTAGGAATAAGGTGACCTGTGGCTATGTCTTTCACTTTAATGTAAGATCCTATTTGATCTTCCTCTGTTCATCTGAGACAAAGTATGTGCATGCTGTGTATCAAGTGCAGACTTCAGCCTGAGCTCTAGCTCAAATTTATTGATAACACACAGTGTGCAGATAATTTCAAGGTTATATCATTGGCTTGAAAATCTAGCATCATGTATTGAGGAGGGATTGTAAACTGCATTTGTGGCTCCCTTCCTGCCTTGGGCAGAAGTATAGATAAGATCGGATGGGCTGCTGTAGGAACTTCGATCCCTGGCCTGATGAATACCCAGGAGCACGTTGCTAAATGCCCCACACACTTCCTACACTAGCTAACTAAAACGTATGGTCATGCCTTTTTTTGAAATTTTCCCACAAGAATTGTTTATCTGTGTGTTGAGAATAGGCATGAGCAATTTTCCCCAGAAGGTGAAGTTCAAAGCTGCTATTTCTGAAAACAGAGGCTTAGAATTAAAATGCCACATCAGTTTTGACTCTGGCATCTCATCAGCATTTCCAAACATCTTTTAACTTACCCTTTTGTGAAACAAACAATACATGTAAGAACAGACCTGGCATGCACTTATCTTTTATTTATAATGAAGATGGAATTGAAATTATTGGAGACAGCTTTTTGGTTTTGCATGAATTGAGTTGCAAGTTTACTTAGTGGAGACTTTACATAAAGATGTACCTTGTTAAACTGTTGTTGGCCATTTTCCCAGTAGTTTTTTATGTAGAAGAATAATATGATGTTTCATCAGATATTGAAGTACAAGATATTCGGAAAAGTATGTGAAATACTTGTGTGAAAACCTGTGTCTTCATAAACGATGACTAAGTCTTTCTGAACCTGTTGATGCTAAGTGTTACACATTGGTGTCATATAGGAGTAGGTGTGACTAGATAATATCTTGAAGTAGTTTCTGGAACCAGATTCTAGTTTTTAAGGTATGACCATAAGCAGTCTGTCAATCAGTCGTTTGTCAAATGATATAATTATATATATTTTTATCTTTGTTTTTTGCTTGTTTGAGTGAATTTTCTTAAATTCATTTAATACTGACACTCTTACATGAAACCATTGTGTTCAAAGCTTTTAGGAAACTTTGGTAGAATTGATTACCTACAATCCCAAAGTGTCTCTGTTTTTGAACCAACTTATTCCCACATAGTTGGGAAACTAGATCACTCCCACCCTGTTGGTAAGAGTGATCTAGAGTTTAAGATTACATTCAATGTTGTAACTACTGGAATCTCTCACTATCTTGCGATGGTCTCATTTCATTAGATGTTACTCCGTTTCTTCTTCAATACTATTTCTTTCTTTCTTGCACAATAGCCTGATGGATAAATCTTGAAAGGTCTGCAGACACTAAGAGATGAAAAGTGAAGTGATTCATCCTGGCACTGATCCAGCCTGTAGAGTGAGCAATAGATTTGGTAACTGTCACTGCTAAGCAGAGTTCCACGGCTGCTTCTGACATGATAACAGTCAATTGCACTACAAGCCTCTAGTCCCCCACAGGGGAAGCCCACTGCCAGCTCTTGCTGTGGATGCTTTGCTCATAGCACTATAGAATAGCATCCAAAGCTATGTCTGCCCTAGGAGGAAAAGAATTTTAAACTGTTTGAGCAATATTACTCATATTTGCTCCTTTTATTTCCAGTGTATCCTTTATAGAGAGATAAGAATATTTCTGGACATTCTTAATGAACCCAGAGAGTGTTTAAGAAGAGCAAAGCTTGGATAGCTGCTAGCTTGGTCTGCAAGATGTTTAGCCCTTTCCAGGCCTGATCCACCACGGCTCACACAAGCATGAACTCAGGCTGCCTTCTGCTGAAGTGTTCCTGAGGTTGACAGATGGACAAATAGGGTTTGGTGAGAAGGCTCAGATCTCCATACATGACAAGGCAGATACTGGCAGAATGACTATGCTGTTTCTGTTAGTTACCAGGTTGTTGAATCCTGTTCTCTGAGGTAGCCTCCATCTACCATTTCTCTTGAGGAAGAAAGAAACAGTTTTCATTCTTCCTCTTCTGGAGTGTAGACAGGTAATCTGTCTTAATCTCAGACCTTGCAGTTCTGCTTTCTCTGAGAGCAAAACCTGTACGGTTTCTTCAAAGCATAGTATTCACTTAAATGAAAGCGTCCTTACAGCAAGTGACGACATGTAGCTTGCTTTAGGCTTTTCCTTTAGTCATAACATTCCCTGAACCTAAGGAAGATACAGCTTCTGTGGAAACTCTCCTGGAATCTGCCCTCTGTCATCAAACTGACCTCCATCATCCCTTCCTATGAGGTGTCCCTCTGACTCTGCTTTCAGCTTTCTGCTGATCACAATTCTAGTTGTGGAAGTGAAAATGGAATCCTTGATAGGAACTCATTTCCCTGTCATCCTGCAGGTATGCCCTGGACATCTGTGCATAGTCACACAGGAATTTGTAATAATCTACCATAGTAGGTTTTTTACCACTAAATAGTAATTTGATAAACTACTTGTCCTTCATGGGCAGTGGTCTGAAATAGCTTTGTGGCCAGGTGCAATCCCTATCAGTGTTTTGTGTCAATAATTGATCAGCAAAGGTTGTTTGCTCATTTGTGTAAATAGCATTTTATTTGGTAAAAATATTTAAAGCATTGTTTACTTCTGCAAACAAGCAGTTTACTTTATTGACAAGTGGCATGTACTGAGATGATGGAATTTACTAACTTTTTACACTGAGTTAGTTCTTGGGAAAAAGACAATACTTACTCCAAAGTGGAGAGAAGAAAAATTAATGTCTGCATTGATACCATCTTAAGTCTAAGGATGGTAACTATACAAGCAGAGGTCTTCAGATGAATTTCTTGTATATCCAGTAGACTCAATCTGAGAATAGCATTCTTTTGGATCAGTGAGGTGTTGATATTAGAAAATCACTGGAAAAGAAAAGTATTATTTTTATTAGTAGCGGGGCTGAGCAGAGAAGTATCTCAGCAGAAGAGATAGAAATGTCTGTTTGCACTTGATAAGCAGTAAATCACTTTGTTTTAAACACTTTCTATGCAATAAGTCACTAGTGTCTTTTTAAGGTACTTCTTGTATATGTGGGCTCCAGTCCTACTGTGCTATACATTGTCCAAATATAAAAAGAGTAAAAGCCATCCTCAAATAGTTGAAAATCTAAATGAAAGGCAGGCATAAAGATAAAGCAAGTAGATAAAGGGAAGAGGGGAAGATGTAGGGAGTACAAATGGTTTGAATAAATGAATCTCAGCCTTGTGACTAGTACCTTCAGGAAATGTAGAGATCATGCTGGTGTGGAGTTTTATGCTTAGGGGTGATGGTGGACAAGAATCAAAATGTGAGTTGACAATGTGCGCTTGCAGCCCAGACGGCCCCCTGTGTCCTGGCCTGCATCAAAGGAAGTGTGGCCACCAGGTCAAGGGAGATGATTCTGCCCTCTATTCCACTCTTATGAGACCCCACCTGGAGTACTGTGTCCGATTCTGAAGTCCCCAACATAAGAAGGACATGGACCTCATGGAGAAAGTCTAGAGAAGGGCCATGAATATGCACCTCTCCTATGAGGGGCTGAGACATTTGTGGCTGTTCAGCCTGGAGAAGAGAAGACTCTGGGGGGACCTTACAGTGGCCATCCAGTACCTGGAGGAGCTATAGAAAAGCTGGGGAGGGGCTTTTTACAAGGCGTTGTAGTGAGAGGACAAGAGGTAATGGATCAAAACTGGAAGAAGGGGATTTAAGTTAGACATTAGGAGGAGATTCCTTAGTGTCAGGGTGGTGAGACTCTGGAACAGGTTGCCCAGAGAAGTTGTGGAAGCCTCCTCCCTGGAAGTGTTCAAGGCCAGGTTGGATGGGACTCTGAGCAACCAGATCTACTGGGAGGTGTTCCTGCTTCTAGCAGGGAGGTTGGAACTAGATGTTCTCTAAAGTCCCTTCCAACTCAAACCAGTTATGATCATGATGGTTTTGATAAAACTGTTATCAAGGAATGAATCAAAATAGTTCCTGTTAAGGAAAACATCATATTTGCAGCCAGTTAGAATTCTTTTCATTACTTGAAGAGAGGAAGTCTTGTAACTAGAATAGTAAATAGAGTTTATGTGGATAAAACCACTCTAAAATACATACATATAAAAATCTCAGCAGAAGAATGTTCTCTTGTGGGTTAGGGAGCTCTAGGAAGGTAAGAAATAAGGACTTGAGAAAAATATTAATAGTTGAGTAATATAAGGACCCGTACTGGAACTTGTGAAAATAATCTGGAAAGGGAATAAATAGTATTTTGTTGTTGTTGTTGGCAAGGTGAAATTACATGGGGCTTGTTAGCTATGAGGAGATAGAAAGGATGCAGAAGGATCAAACAGCGATCAAGCATTCAGTAATAAATGACAGGTGAGCCTCAGGGTAGACAGCTGATGGTAACTGATTCTGAAGGGACAATTGGAACTAATCATACTACCTGGTAGGTTCTAAATTAGCTGTAACAACTCCAAGAAAAATACCTGCTCATTGCAAGGAACAGCACAGAAAAGGCTGCAGTTCAATGCAGTCTAGAAAGAAATTGAGATGCTAGATTGTATTAAGACAAAACAAGTATCATTACAGGAATTTATAGGACACCTTTGCCTGTATTAAAGTGTTCAATCTCAGTCATTCCATCTCAAAAGGCATATGAAATAATATAAAAGGTCCTAAAGAGAGCAACTAAACTGATGAAGAAATACAAAAACAATTCTTGGAGAAGTGAACATGAGGATATTTAAGATAGTGCTAAGGAGAAATTAACATGGGAGAACATAATAGATGAATGATAGTGAGGTGAGTCTTCCCATTTTGTCTGCCATAAAATGAAGGGAAAGGGATGCTTCGGTTGACTTGACTTAAGTGCAGTTAAAAGGCAGAAGACTCAAAATAATGACTAAAGCAAACTGAACACTCTGCTGGACTAACTGAGCATTTTAATTCTTAACACTTTGCTGAGAGAAAGATTCCTGGATAAGATTTTCAGGGTTGGCTGCTACAGTTTTTGTTAGTAATTTATTACGATCTGTTTCTCTTAGATTTTCATGGGCAGAATAAGCATGCTTGTAGCAGAGATTTTTAAAATAACACTAAGAAGACAAGGGCCTGATCCTGACAAGATCAGATTGGAGGGGACTCAGTGATCCCTTGGCCCCGTGAAGATGGGCTTAATTATGCCAAGTCATTCCTGACTAATGTTTGTTTGATTTTTCCTTAAATAGCGATGGCTGCAATGTAAACATGTTAGCAGAGTGGGTAGTAAGAATAACTTCCTGAGAAATGTCTCTGTTATTTTGAAGGCAGTTGTTGTGTCTCTTTGAGCTAAGTCAAACAAACCCAGTTCTCTCAACCTTTCCTCACAGGATATGTTTTCTACATCTTTGTTCATTCTTGCTGCTCTCAGCTGCCCAGCTAACTCATGTCTTTCCTGATGTTTGGGTATTAAACTCCATACAGTGCTCCAGCCTCAGGCTGTAGCCTGCTGAGGGCTACTTCGTATGTCCAATGCGTGACATCTTCATTGCACACCCTAGTAGGAGGGCAATTTTATTAGAAAAAATACTGGCTTATCTTCAGTTTGTAATCCTTTATCCTTCACATCTACATAAATACATCACATTGCACTTGTCTTCACTGAATTGTATCTTATTTGTATCTTCAATTTTTTTAGATTTTTAGTGCTTTCTTCCACAATCTTCATGCATCCTTCCACCTTGATATTATCTGCAAATTTAATTACTGTGTTTTGTTCCATCATTCAAGTAATTCATAAAAATGCTGAATAGCACTGAGCTCAGCTTAGGCTCTTATACAAGTTTTACCCAATGCATCATTTCCTTTTGCCAGTAAACCAACAGTTCTGTGCAAAATTTTTCAGTAGTTGTACAAAAAACTTCATCAACATGTTTAACTATATGAGAAGAGATTCTGTCAAAAGCTTTTCTGAGGTTAATCTAAAACTAACCCTGAACTCAGAAGCCTATTAGGCTTTTAGGAAACCTGTTGGTTTATGGGTGTTTATTGTTTTTGATTGGTCACACAATTATGGAGGAATCAGCCCAACTTCAGATAAGCCTGGGCTTTCCTCCTGCTACCTTGTGGAGACTGGCACTTCAGTTGCTTTTTCAGTTGTTTGTCACTTGCTTGCCACTCTGGTTTCAAAGGTAGATCACTATGCAGGTTTCAACCAAAAGAGCACAAAACATTTCTGTTACTTGATTTGTTTCCCTGGACTAACTCTTTCTACTTATGACTGATGTTCTTTGCAAGTATTTTCATCTTTCCTTGTGCATTTGTAGTTGTACTTTGGCTTTTGTATTTTGCTTCTGCATTCCT
>NW_009953703.1:2161651-2177367 GCF_000747805.2 Chaetura pelagica | reverse complement strand
ATTCCTGCAACCGCATCAAGATATTAGATAGGATGCAACTGGCTTTTATTTCAAAGCCAAACCATTTTTCATCTTTAATAAGCTGACCTAATGGTCACTGCTAGCCAGTGATTTGTAGGCAGCCTGTTCACAGTTTTCTGTATTGTATGCCTTTGCATATTTTCCAGTCTATATACACTGGATACTGACTCCATTAAAAAAAGACTGTATAAGCTCTTATCCAGTTATGTCACTCTTACACATTTATTTCCATTAATTCTCAAAGAAATAAACTCAGCTGTAAAAGAGCTGACTTTTGTCAGTATATATTTTTTTGTTCAAATTGGCTCTTTTCCCACCTCTTTCGGATGTGGCAAATAGTTGATGATAACTAGAAGCAAAAGACCTGGTGTGTGTACTCATTGTTAAGTAAAGCATATTTTCTTGCAACATTGGTGACTGGACATGAGCTGTCAACATATTCCAATGTTCTACAGGTAACAATGCATTAGAAATATTTATAGGAATAATAGCTTCTATTACACAGAATGAAGCTGCTTTACAGTCCCTACCCAATGTACTGTGAAAATGTGGCCCCCACTAAATAGCACAGAGTGTACTAGCTATGTCTGGGAACACATCTGGGAAAACTCACAAAGGAATTCAAAAGAAATGGGGAAATTTTTAATATCCAAAGATACAAGCAACATTTCAGTTAATAGATTATCTGGGAATGTGGGGGGACATTTTTTCTCATCTGATGGTTACATGCATAAAGGTTCAGGGGCTACATTCTGGCCCACAAAGTTAGTTTCATATATGACAGTTAGTGACAGCCAAAGAGGGTATCTACTGTCTGTAACGTAAGTCTAAACTTCTTTTAATATTGCTCTCTGTTGATATTTAACTGGCCTGTCTGCAACATAGAAATTGTGTGACTTAAAAAGCAACTCTTAATGAAGTTCCTTCAGTAATGCAGACCCTTTCAAAAGACCTGATTAAGCTGAATTGTGAATCTGTTTCAGATTAGATAATTTGTTTGTTTGTCTTCACTTTCTATTGTACTTTGGTGGCAATAATACTCATAAGCAATAATAGCTGATTTTTCTCTATGATCATTTGCATAAGAAGTTAGATGAGAAAAATATTATTGCCCAGTGATCTGTGCATCATCATCATCTGTGTATTTAAACATCATTAGCTGTGGAGCTTATTTTCTGAGCTGTAACACCAAGAAAAGGAATGAGAAAACATAGCTGAGTTGTGATCAGAGAATCTGAAAGATGGGTCTGATTGGGAAATTCCTGCCCACAAGAATGATTGAACTAATTTTCCTGCAGAGCAGAAACTGCTCATGGAAGTGATATGAATGTCTGTGTGCTGTAACTTGGATCAAGGCCATCCTTTCTGTTCTGAAAGGTCACCAAAGTGCCATTAAATAGCAGCAACTTTCAGCTTCATGTCAGAAGTAGTTTGCCAGTCACAAGTCAGCACTTCAAAAAGTTTTAAATTCATCTTGTTACATCAAAAGCAATGTAATAAGCTCCAGCAGTCACACAGGACACAAACTATCATCTTGGATAACATTTAATGTATGCTTTGTCATCTCTGAGACTCCACAGTCTTGTCTAGTGCTATTACACTTAAGCAAGGATATGTACTTGGTGAATTGCTCCTACTAAACCTGATTTACTTGTGGCAAAGCCTAAAACAAACAGCTCAACACATTCACAGTAGTAAGGTGTATACTGCTTCCTTTGCTGTTCTGCACACAGGATAATGACAATGAGAATAACAGCAAAGGGTACCCAAACACCTTGAGGAAAATGACTTCATGTAGTAGTGCCTGACCTCTATCTGTTGTCTGTCCTTTATATGTTGCCTGTACAAAATTGGAACCAATGCATGTTATTAAAAACCAGAACCAATTCTGTAGCTACTGAATGATAGACAAGGTATGTATTTTCCCCATCTATTAGTTTGCCTCCTACCTCCTTCCTTTTACAACCAAGAAAAGGGCAAAAGGAAACATATATTTGTTTAAAAATGTGTACCTTGCATTTCCCTTATGCTAAAAAAAGAAAAGAAAAGAAAAAAAAGACAAGTATTCTTATGCTATTATTTATAACTGTGTATTGTCTGCTAGGGCTGTGTTTTCTATCATGGGATTCAAATTGCTTTTTGTGTCATCAACATTTTCCTTTTTCACATTTCTTTCAAGGCAAAATAGAAAATGTATTTCTCTGCAGTAGTGACATGATGTAGGAATACTTTGTTTAGGATGAAAATGAAAATAATGGAGTTGGAGCAAGTATCTACACTAAAAATGTATTTAGAACATGAAAACCCAATGTATTCACGAAACATTATATATGTTTTAAATTAAGCCCAGGAAGATATAGTAACATAGTGTGTAATGACCACTAACCTGCCAATTCGCCTTGTAGATTAAAAAAAAAATCTGAAGATGTAGTAATGAAGAGTTGAAATGAAAGACAGTGTATTTCCAGAGGACACTGTATTTGTTTTGCAGAAGAGCAGTGGGAAGGCAGTGCCACTCTTGTAACAGTAAAACTTGGTCTGTGTTTAAAAAGAAACAAATACATTTCCAGGCAAGGTTATTGCACACAAAACTACATAAATAAAAATCCAAATACTGCTTTCTTAATTCACACACACGGTTATATTTAATGGCAAGACAACTTCCAACATGAGTAAACCCAGCAGGGTCTGGCCCATAAAAGTTATTCTTGTTTACAGTCTGCCTGTTTTCTAAATGTTCGCACTATGATTTCATTTACTGTCTTCTGTAGCAGCAGCTCTTGATTTAAGGAGATGCTGGCTTCTACCCTTCAACTTCTTATTCCCCTTCCATAGTACCTCTACAGCTGTGTTAACACAAGTGTTAGTGGGGCTATTTGGTTAACAAATGTGGAAAAAACCCCAACCCAGCCAGTTCTGTGTGCCTATTCCCCAGTGGCAATGTAGAAGAAGTGAAGATCTGGGGAGTTTAATGAGTGTAGCTCACCTGAAGATAAAGAAAAGTAGTCATTAGGGAATGACAGATACAGAAACAGGGTCTCTCTTTGAGTGCCAGACCTCACATCCATCTGTCTATCTGTCTGTCTGTCTATTCTAGCACCTTTTCCAGTTAAAGACTTAATTGAAACCACAGTGAAAAAATGCTTTCATCTGTCATATTTGCTCTAGAATTGGTTCATTCTCCCCTCAAGGCTTCTACAGGAACCTGAAATTTCTTAGGCAATGGTCTGGCAAAGGACTTAGCCTTTACCAGCAGCTGTGAGCATACTGTGCTGTTGAGGAACTCAGACTCACATCTCACCAAGAAACTGCCAAGAGATTAAAGAAACAATCAAGCAAAGCATAACTCCTTTACAGGAGAACTGCCTTTTGGTACAATAACACTGCAGGGATTCCTGCACTGCTGTGTTACCTTATCTTTTAACATGTTTGCTTGGGGTTTATCTACACCTTGACAGTTCTCCAACAAAGCTGTGGACAACTAGTGGTAGTGTAGAGTGACAGTAAGAGTGATCTGATCTAAACTGCCTGATATAAACAGAGTTGGCTCAAATGCAATGCTAAAGTAGAATGACATTAAGAGTGATCTGATTTATTGGCACAGACCTAACATCAGGGTTGCTTTGTGGCAAAAGTGGTCCATCTGCAACTAGTAGTGCCCAACATGGAGGAGTTGCTCTAAGCCTTAGGAATGGCTGCTGTGCTGTTGCTTTCTGTGTCTGCATGATGGGTGTGTGACGAGCCCATTACCATTTATCATGTAAATATACATTTAGGGACTTTATAAAGCTGCCTGAATTGTTGCATCTGTAAACTAATGGCTCCTTGATAGTGCTGGTGTCTTAGTTAAAAGGACTGTCTAAAATGCATGTCATTAGCTTGATGGACTGCAATAGCTCCAAAGGTTTATCATGCCAGTGCAGGTGCTGAACCTGAGTGTGGGAATAATTCTAGCAGCTAGAGCAGAAGAATAGGAGATTGAAAATGTCATGAAGTCTCTCACTGGTGTATTTTGAGTCTCTCTTAACCTCACTTCTCACCTTTCTTACAGAAGTATTAGAAGAGAAAAATAAATGTCAGCAAAGGCTCTTAGAATCTTGGATTTTGGGTGCCTCAGAAAAGGAAAGTGTTTTACAAGCATTGTAAATCAAATGTCTCAATTCAGGAAATAACAGTTATTAATTCTTTCAATCAAACTACTCACAGCTTTTAGTTCTAGTGTAAACTGGTAGTCTACAGACTATTCAAGTTAAAAAAACCCTCACAACAAACCAAGTCTTTATTCTGAGTTTATTATGAGAACACTGGAAATCTTGTCATCAAAATTGTACTTTTGCAAAAGAAAAATGTCAGCTAAGTTTTCTTCTTCAAGATATACTGGCAACTTCCATTAAAAAATAGAAAAAAGAAAAGAAAAAAAAGGGTCAAGTTTGGAATAGTAGTTTAAGCTTGGAATCAAAGCTTGGAGTTCATAAAGTCACAGCATCTTAGAATAACATAGTTTGGAAGGGTTCTTTGAGGGTCTTCTGGTCCAACCTCCTCCTCCAAGGACTCCAGAACTAACATCAGGTGAAGGATTGCTCAGGATTCCATCCTGTCAAGTTCTGAAAATCTTCAAGGACTCAAATATCTCCTTTTTTTAAAAAAAAACAACACCCAAACAGCCAATCAAATAAAAAAGACCAAGCAAACAAAAAACCCAAACAAAACAAAACAAAAACTGAAACAAACTTATTTTGGACAGATTTGACTCAGGCCTTTTGAGTAATACGTTTAAAAGTTTAGGCTTTAAACATCAGTGAGAAACTGTTGATTTAAGGGACCAAGAAAACAAAAATGGCCTTTCTCTCCAGGAGGGAGGTGCAAGCTGCCTCTATACATCTGCAAGTATTTTCTGAATAACAGTATTTTAGTAGCTAAATAGTAAAACAAACAAATCAATCAATAAATGAATAAATTAAAAGCAATTTTCCCCTCTCTTATGTTTCATTTCCAAGCTAATTTTAAAATTACAGTACATTTTTATGAGTGCTATACATAAAATGTTTGAAGTTGGGGTAGAGAATAGAAACACAGACAGCTTTTATTATAGTGCTGCTAAAATACCTTTAATATTTTAAGAGTGGCATCCCTGAAGTATCTTATATGATATTTCTTCTCAACTGCCTTTCTTTAAGCTGGAAAAAGGGAAAATAGTTCTTCTAAATACATGCCTCTACCTTATCAATGATGTATTTTATTTTTTTGAGAGATAATTACATTCAGTTAGATGAATTTTATCTATCTAAATTAAATACTCAATTTTTATACCAAACATACATCAAGAATCTCCACACTGAGCTGATTGGTATATTTTTGAAATATTTTCATTTAAGTGGACTTTTACTGCCTTAGAATAATGGCTGTAATTATAAAATCATGCCCCCAAAAGGCACAAATGGGCTTGTTGTTTAGTCCAAACAGAAAGCTTGTATTTATAAATAATGAATTTGTTTGTCAAATTATTTGAAATAATTAATGAGAAAATTGTAAATTGTTCACAGATAATTTAAACAACAAGAGATTACATTAATCAAGTAACTAATAAATTATGAACCATTTGCACAGCTGAATTCTAGCCAAATTCTTACAATGCCAGGAAGATGAAAGAAAAGGATGTTTGTAAGAAACACAGGTCACCTTCACATTGCTCCAGCAGGAACACTCCCTTACTGATATGAAGAATTTGCAAGAATTCTTCTGTAATTTCCCTAAATTGCTATATGTGCCTATTGTGTTAAATGGACTTCAGTCACAGGGAGAATCATCTTAGAGTGGAAACTGGAGGTCACTTGAAAACCGTAAGACAAAAAGTGCCTTGAAATAATTTAATATAAGGAGTAGGAAATACATGTAATATGTTATTTTATAAGGGCTTTGAAGCAGGGAACATTTTAATGAACTATGGTGTCAAATAAATGACTTTTTAAGTAGAAGAAGACGAGAGATGAATGAGGGGGAAAAAAGAAATAGAGCTGGAGAAACAAAATGGATCAGGTATGAGTAAAATTATTCTGTCATACTGTGAGAAGGAAGAGAGCAAACCTTATGAGTACCAATAATTCAGTGTTTTGAAAGAGGCACTATTTCTTTGCTAGGAAGTGCAGGCCATTATCAGTCACTGATAATTCAAGCATGATGTGGGGAAAAAAGGAAGTCAGAAAGTAAACCCAGGCTCTGTTTTCCCTCCTGTCTTCACCTGGTAAGTGCAGGGACAAAAACTTCAGACAACTAAAAGATGCATGTATTTGTTCAATTATCTCCTATGTTAGCTAGCAAAAGTCAATATACAGTTGATAATTTATTTCATCATGAAACATGCAGGGATGTGTTTTTTGCCATGTGATATCTAATGTGATATGAATCTCTACTCATAAACGAACCAAGGGGGTCGTTAATTATTTTGTATTGACCACAATATGCCCATAAATGCATAGTGGAAATGTGTGTCCCTTCTTACATCCACTCTATCTCTATCTAGTCATAGGACATTGACCAAACAGTTATGAAAAAACAAGGGACACAGATGTAAGCAAGTCTTCACCACATTTACTTAACAACAAATCATTTTTTCACTACAAAATATTTTTTTTCTTTAATCAAATGTCTGAGTCCAAACATGAAAAAAAATTAATCTTGTTCTGGGAAGTTTCCTGGAATTTGTAAATTCCTTTTCTGTGCTTCAAATTCCCCACAAACTAGTTGTTGGATGTTCTGGTTTGTAGGAGGACTCACCCAGCCGTTCTGAAGAGCTCCTGGGTGGGACACTGATGAAAGGGCACTTTGGGCAGAAGTGGTTTGGTTTTCAAGGCAAAATGTGTTGTTTCTTTTTTTTTCCCCTTCCAGGAAACAGTAACCTTTCCACAGAAAGCAAATACCACTTGTAATTTTTTAAAAATAGGGTTGTAGTTCTTTATTCTTCTGCTTAAACTGGGACTTTGCTTTCACTGTCCTTTCTGCTGCGCTGCAGGATGGTGGCTGAGATGCACCGCTTTGCAGAGCTGTGGTTTATCCATTTCTTGAGTAGCTGTTGGTGCAGCCTCTGTAGATTTGCACCAGTGTGAAAGTGCAGAACTTGACTCCTACTGTTGTTTTGTTGTGGGCTGCAAACATTGTATTTCAGCCACAATAGTGTAACAAAACGCAAGCATTGCCAGCGTAGCAAATACATAAGTGGATTACCTACTCTTAGTTTTTCCAGGGTTTGTTTTTCAACTTTACTTTTGGTGCAGCATTTTGATCCCAAATAATTTCTACTTTGTTTAAATTAGAGGTGGGGAAGGGAACCAAACTTTTCACCTGTAACCCCATGAATGATAATTGTGCCCCAGAAATACAAATGAGTTGTCTTCCCCTTTGAGACCTGCAAAGTATACAGAGAAAAGAGTATTTCAACAACCAGGTAGTTTAACAAATCCCTCCTTGAAATTTTTCTATTTATAAATAAGCACCACTAAATGTTTTTCTCTTTATAAATAAGCACCACTAAATGTTTTGACTTTAAACACCTTGACTGTTTAGCATGCAGAATTTTAGACATGTCAGCTTTGGTTGTTTGATTTATACCTTTGACCTATCTCTAATTATTTTAACTTTATAATTTGCATAAATCCAATCTCTGTTGTCAGACTTGGAAGACAGCAGAAATCCCCTATGTATTGTGATTCACTAAAGACAGTAGAAGTGTGATACTGGGTGGGCTTTTTTTTTTCATTTGACCCTTTACAGCTTCTTCTAATTTTGAACTACTCTAGTGAATTTTTTTGCTCTTGAAAGCAAAAAGGTGGAGAGAACAGATTACTGCTGAGTGCTGCTCTGTGTTAGAGAAACTTTTTCGCTTTCTCCTGACAAATGGGATCAATGACCACCTGCAACATCCATGCTGTACCTGAACTGCCCAGCTCAGTGGGGAGGTTTGGACTGTGGCTCTCAAGAAATTCAGGCACTGGTTTGATTCGTTATATCAACTATCAAACTTGTAAACTCATATTTGAATCCTGTTTTGAATTCCAGACACAGACTCATCAGGACAAGGAGAGTTAATGTGTTTTAGCTCTGGAGTTTTGGTTCGAGTCCATTTTGAGCTGTGAGGATGCTGCCAGACTGCTGTTGATATTTGGCTCTGTTTGAAGTTGCAGACCTCTGTGAGGGGTTAATGGATCTTTCTGGCTTTTCTCAGCTCCCTCAAGTGAACATCTTTCCTGCCTAGATGGTGAAACCATAGGCAATGTTTTGTGGGAAATGGCAGTTTTTAACTTCCAAAATCTATTTCTGTGGAAGAAAGCATCTGTGTTGAGATGGAGCAGCACATTTGACTCTCTGTGCTGTGAGCAAATGAGTGCCTTGGCTAAGCAGAATGAAGTTGTAATGCTACTTGCAGAGCTGGGAGAAAGGCTGCCTCTACATGCATGGGGGCATATTCTGGCATAACTGCTATAAATGGTGGGACTTTACCCCTTAGACATGTGAAACCATT
Source organism: Chaetura pelagica (assembly GCF_000747805.2). Classification (NCBI taxonomy): domain Eukaryota; kingdom Metazoa; phylum Chordata; class Aves; order Apodiformes; family Apodidae; genus Chaetura; species Chaetura pelagica. The sequence continues at coordinate 2,168,831 of NW_009953703.1, read as the reverse complement.
CTCCAGGGAGAGAATGGTGTCCAGCAGAAATGATGGCCTTATCAGGCACAGTTTCATACACAAAATTGAAAAGCTTATTTAGTTGGCATTTGTCTGGCACATCACCTCTGAACAAGAGGATGGTTAGTACTTCCTTACCTCACAGAAAGTGGTGACAGGCCTTCATATGTTAAAAGATGGGAAGCTGTTCTGATGTTGCAATAATGAAGGCCATTGCTATCTATTAGCTTAGATGGATTAAAAGGTTAAAACACTTTCAGGTGAAAATTAATTATCCTGGGAATTCAGTTAGAAGTGTTCTTTGATGTCTGGCATTTGCATGCCTGTGATGTGGAATAGGTCACCTGCTATGTGCATAAACTCTCAAGGCTTACAAGAAGAGGAGTAGCAAAGTTCCCTGCTAATCTACTTCTGCTTAAGGATGAACTTCTTACTGATGTGGAGGGAGTCACACCTCACTGATGTGACTATCTTCAGGTTGACTAATACCGGGCAGGAAGTAGAAGTGTCTTTATGGCTTTATTTAGTGGTATTCTCACTGTCTCCTTAGCTGGAATCAGAACTCTCTGTCTTCTTTCATTCTGCTCCATCACCATGCTGGGGAGAAAAATGATAGTAAAGGATGGAAATGAAATGTATTTAATAATAACATGACTAATAATGGGTTCATCAGTCTGGCTATGGGCTACATGACTTCCACATCCTGAGCTTTGTCTGTGGACAGTGACAGCACTGCTTGCCAAGTGGCATTCTCCTGGACACACTCCTTACCTTCAAGGTAGTAAATGTAACCAGTCTGTGGTTACAGCCTTCATAATCAAGGTACTGTATGACCATGAAGTGGCAAGGCCCTTATGTTTGCAGCTCCGGACAATCAAGTGGCACGTTTGTTTGGTTTCTGAGTAGCCTCAATGGTGTTAAAAATCTCCAGTGCTTGCTTCTACAATCTGCTCACTTCCTCTACAGTTTCTGCTGGCTTCAGCATGTGTTAGTTGTGGTTGTAATTCTCAACCTTTCCACAATATCAAACTATGATTAGTCTTTTTCTGCCTCTTTGTAGTTGCTCAGGAAAGCCTGAAACTTTAAATCTGGTCTATGGTCAGGCCTCAGATGGAATATGCTGCCTTAATTTAGTTGGGAAACACAATCTGACAGAGCTGTCATATTTTATACATTTTACTCCTACTGGTCTCTTTTAATGCATATAAATCTCTAAAAACCCCACAGTTCAAGTTGATTGATACCAAGTCAAATGCAGCTTCATAGCATCATTTGGTGAAAGGATGTCTTAATGAGTGCATATAAGTGTTCTGTCTGTTTTCTTTACACTTTTGGATATTACGTCTTTCATGATTGGCCACTTTACTTCTTAGCCCTCTTACAGACAATCTGAATTGAATGTTTGAACACAATAACTGTTTTGTAAACCTGGGATATCAACTGGTTACTCCAGTTACTCTGTGAACAGAGTCAACATCAGTGTTGGGGTAAGTCTACTGATGCAGAAGGCTGGCAACTAAGATTAAACATAGTTTATTATTGCTGGAGAAATTGTTCATTCCACATTACCTCTGTCTCTAAAGAGTCTTGCCTTTCAAAGAAAATAGAAACAGAGTGTTCAGGTGGCTCCATATTTGCAGCACTTTGCACACCTCTGCTTTTGACCTCTATGTAAATGAGATAGCCATTCCACATCATTGAAACCATATGTGTAGAGAAGGTAAAAATATTGTATACCTCTCAGACCAGTGATGCTGGAGCAATGTGCAAGCAACAAAGAGGAAGGTGATTATGCAAAGCAAGTGTTACCTTCTCAAATGAACAAGTCACGGACATTTTCCTTTGATGACACTTAGGAGAACTATCAAGCTTTTGTGAGCAATTTGGATCTGCCAGTGATATGCTTCTAGCAACAGCTAAATACAGAACTCCTTTCGACTGTATCCAGTCTGTAATTAAGTAGTTATCTACATTCTCTCCATTGCCTTTTTCTGTACAGGGAGCCTGTCCAGGAGTAAGGATTTTATTAGCTGACCTAGTGATCAAGCTTTGAAGATGTAACTTTGAAAAACTTAGTGAAGTGCGCAGTATCAGAATAAAGACTATAATTTGGTGCCTGTGAATCATAACTCAGCTCTTACTACTATCATCTCCCTTTGTTTATGGGCTCTGGCTTCATGCATCTAACCATTTTCTTCCTAGTTCCATTCTTTATAGATATAACTATGTACAGTGCTACCATCATGAGCTGTGACTTGTAAATGGAATATCTTTGGATCAGTGTTACTTAGCATGTCCACTCACTGTACAACTAATGAAAAGACTTTATGCCTAAATTCATCCCTAGTGTAATTCCAATAAGGAGAATGGAGCCAGACATGCATATACTGCTGAGTGTTTCTTTCCTTTTCTCCATTATTCAAGTCTATGAGGCCTCTGCATTAAGAGGGAAATAAAAAAAGCTGAGGAAGAAATAAGGATAAATGGACATCTGGTGACTTTGTAACTCCACCTGTGCTATGATAGAGCAGTGCAAATGTGCCAAAAAGAAAGCAGTACATCATGAGCATTCTGGCTTTTATCTGAAGAATGTCTCTTATCCATAAAGATCATGAAGAGCTTTACACTCCTGGAAGTGTGAATAACACTGTTAAGTCCTTTCAGTCACAGAGGTGAAAAGGCAGTCATTGGACTGGGAAAGGGTAATTGACTGATGGCTTCTGTGACCCTGCTACTCAGGGAGAGAAGGACCTTGTCAATCAGACAAAAAATCACTGCTTTGGAACAAGCACTGAAATTAAGTCACACAGCTCCAATTATTAGTTAGGTCTGTGCATTTTAACCCTTCATTCAATACTTTAAAAAACCCGAAGAGACAAAGCTAGCAGCAGTTTGAAGGCATTTATACCTTTAATCAAAACATCCTAGCTGTTAGTGTCCTTCCCTTAAAAGTACAATTAGAGAGCAGCGGGAGGGAGAGGAGCCTCTGGGAGCTCTGCTTCCTGCAGGGCTATCAGTGCTCCGTGGAGGCACCTGCACGTTGGGGGTATGATGTGTAGCTGGAGAGGAAGGCTGAAGGTCGCTGCTCCAAATTTTGCTTTTACACTGCAATGTAAAAGGAATTGCTCAAGACTTACAGTTCTGAGAGCAGATTTTAGCACTATCTTCCATTTGTGGCCCTCCCAATCATAAGATTAAAGCTTTGCAGTCCAGCAGAGTCTGAGTGACCTTTACATCTCAAGGCTGGGCAAGTTTTTTTTGTCTCAACTTCTAAGGCTTTCCTTGCTGCTAATCTTATGTATAGAAGTAGGAATTGTGCCTGACATGTAAATGCACCTGCCTCAAATCAAAGTCTGAATTTGACTATTGTGACACACCAGGAGAGATCTCTGCTCCTTTTCTGATGTGCAGTACCTCTGAATACACTAGCTTGTGGATTTTGCCCATGGAAGATCTCGGAAGAATCCAGTGAAGATTTGTTACTGTCATCAAATGAACTTAAAAGAAAGAAAACAATTTATTGTGTTTTCAGACAAAACTAACACATTTTAATTTTGCTCCTTGGAGGTTGTTGAGGAGATGTGTGCTGTTTCAGCTGACTAGAACTTTCCTGATGTGTTTTATCACTTTCTGATTCAACATTTAAGTATTTGGAAAAGTTGCTTAAAGCATCAAGGTGCCTCTATTTTTTTCCCATTTGAACAGGAATTTCATTTCTTTAAAGCGTTGACAGCAATTCAGAGTACAGCCTTTCCTTAAGAAGAATCAGCCTTTGTCAGATTTGATTCATCTGTGGGATGTTCCTTCATTTGTCGGTGGCAAGGCAAAACAGTAAGCAATCTGGAGATAGGGTGTAACTGGGTGAGCAAAGACAAGTTCTCCTGGTAAAAGGCTTGTAGCTGGCCAACTCTGCTTAAACATGAGCAGTCGTGGCTAGAGAGAGGCAGAGCTGGGTCACAGTACAGTTGAATCAATATAGGATGATTTGAATCTGAATTCTATCTCATTATTTGGCTTCAAATACTGATGACTGTCAGTGAGCATAATTGTAGAAATGTGCCCATCTCTGCCATAGATATGAGCATTTACTGTGGAATAGATAAGTGTAGAAAGTTAAACAATGTCTTCTTTCCTTGCCCTGAGACAGATTTTTATGGTGGTTTCCAGAGATCAGAGAAAGCCTCTGGTCTGTGACTGAGCACATAAAGCCAGTTGACTTCTCTTTTGATTGATTTTTGGTATTTACAAATGCTGTCATACTGCAGGTAGTATAGTTCTTATTTATGAACTATATTCTATGGTTTTGTCTGTCCAAATCTGAATACAAGTACTGTCTAATAAGAAATACATTAACTTAGATAAACAGATTTATAATTAAATATAAGAAAAAATAATAAGAAAAAGTTAGGATATAAGAAAATAATCTTGCATCACTTCTTTTTGTCTTGTAATTAGCAGCTCATCGTTTCTTGACCTTGTATAGAGTTTGTAGGAGACAGTTCCTGTGGTGCAAATAGGTCAAGACTCAGTCTGGCATCATTGTTATTGATTTTTATAGGCCTGAAATCCCAAGGAGCTGATGTGTATAGAGATAATACCTTCTGCTGTTCAGTTTCTAAAATATATGTGTATTTTTCCCCTGAAGTGGAGCTGAGTAAAGACTGTTTATTTTTCATGCTCCTTAAACAAGGAACACAGTGATTGACTGTAGCGATGAGGTGTATGTATCCTATTGAAACAAATTATGGGAAAGGAGTTGTATAATTCATTCACTGATGTGAGCTAAGTTCATTTAACATTGTCTCAATGACTGACTGATATTGCTGTTTAGTAGATGTGACATTTAAAAGTTTAATCATGATCCTGCAGCATTCTCTGTCTCATTCTAAGCTGTAGAATAAGAAATGGGGCATTTGGCATGCTTTCAGGCACACAGCTATGTGCTGCAGAGTACTCAGTAATATTTCTAAATGCATGTATCAACCTTTTCATCTATTGATTTAAAAATGTTTTACTGAGTTAGGTTAAGAACCATCACCCTTCTTATTAAAAAAAAAAAAAGAAAAAAAAAAGAAAAAAAAAGAGGTGGGAATGAAGAACATTACCCAAGCCCTTAAAAAAATCAGACTCTTGTGGTCATGCATACAGGAGAAATCCAGTGTCCAGCACTTCTGTGCATTAGGAGAACCCTTCAGAGTCTGAGCTTTGAGGCTTATGTCTGCTTACAGTGAGACTTTAATCACTTTCAAAATACCAGTTCTGCCTGAACAGTGTTGTAGGTGGTTGCACAGATGAAGACATTATGCCAGATGTATTTCTTCCTGTTCTCAGATGTTTTGTTTGTTTGGGAACTTGAGCAGTAAATCACAGGTGAAAAAAGAAAGAAAATGATATGCTGATATTGAATTTGGTCTTATTACAGATATCAAACAAAAATAATGAACTGGTGGAAAACAGTTTTATTAAAATATTGAAATGTCAGTGGTATTATGCACATGACTTAAATTACTTTTCCCACTGTAGAAGAAACATGGAAACACATTCAAATCTATTGTCTTTCTTTGACGAGCTGACATAAATTTTAATTCTGTTTTAACTTGTGGGTTTTTTTGTTTGTTTATTTGTGGGGTTTTTTTTAACCAATCTATTAATGAAATGCTGCTATTGTGGATAATTGAAAGTATACTGACATACTTTAACTTAGGTTTACTTGAGATATTATAGGGACTATTTCACCTGGGCAAATGCATGTAGACTATTGTAATAGATTTCTTTTGCTGAATTATTTGGGGGATTCTAAAAATTGGATTGTGCATGATTCAATTTCATCTTCCTTTAAGAATGAGGCAAAAGAAAAAGACACATACAAAGAAGAAGAAATACAAATATCCTTTGGACCCTTGCTCAGTGTTCCTCTCAGGAGTGAAATATGGCTTTTTTTTATGTTCCCTTCAAATGTCAACACTAGTTTGGAGAGATGGGGAGGAAATGCCTTCCTTGCAGTTACAATCTCATCTCTTAGGCAGTTCAGGTGCTGGCAGCTGCAGAAATACCTTTGCAGGCAATATCTTGGACATACAGTGTGGTGGTTGGTGTCCACTGTTTAGTTTCACCTGAATGAAGTAGCTGTACCGTTTCTGGCATCCTTTATTCACTGTGGCTCTGCCTGATGTTATTAAATGGATTTAATGGTCTTTTTTAACCTGTGTTGTCTTAGGAATCATCAGTTGTACTCACCCTTGTTTTGGGGCTGGATTCACAATATCAGCATGCATGTTTTCACCCTGTGGTCTTGAGTATCAGTCTTGGTGCTGTGCCAGGGATCCTATAGCTTTGTGAAAAGTTTATGAGATACCTGCTGATCTGCAAGTGGTGAGCAGCTGATGCATCTGATGAAAAGCATCTTTGGGGGTGGCGATCAAGACTGAGAAAATGAAGAGGTGTTGATATTAAGCATGATGTTGTATTGTATTTTCTTGGTTTGCTCTTGAACTTGACCTGTCCCAAGTACTTATTTAATGGTTTTATAGGGTGATGAACTGTGACCTTCATTTCACATGTTCATTTTACAGACATAGTGTGGAAACAATGGGAAGTGGAAGGACAAGAGACAAAAAACCCATGGTGCTGAGGCTCCAAACCTGTTTTTATCCCTTCCTGTTTTCAATGTGTGCTATCATTGCAGATGATTACCTGTCATGGTCACAATACGTCACATGAAGTGAGGAAATATTTTCCATTTTATATAAATGAGAAACTGAGGGGAAATATAGATATCAAAGAGAGTCTGCAGTTGAACCGGGAGTTCAACAAGGTTCAAGGAAAAGGCTTTATTCCGTGCTCTCTGAAAAGACTATCCTCCCTCCTTTTACTTGTGCTTTTCAGTTCTTTCAACTGGGTGTTTAACCTGATTTTCCTTTTCTGTATATTTTGCCCTTCTACTATTTTCCAGAAATCCAAAGCTTTGCTAGTAGTGGTGGTAGCTGATGAACCCCATCAGAGAGTACTTCCACAGTGCAGACTGGTTATTGAGTAGCTGACTCCCTGGAAGAGTGAAAGGTTCCTACACAACATGTTAAACCCAGTAATCAAGCAGGAAGAGTAGAAAAAGGTAGATTTTCAGTCAGGAGAATTTGTCTACTGGGCTATTATAAACTGTCATGATGAAACCATGTGTAGG
>NW_009953703.1:2117477-2161502 GCF_000747805.2 Chaetura pelagica | reverse complement strand
TGTAGGGAACACAGAGATTAAAAGTGACTTTGGCTTGCATGTTAGAAAGATGATGGGTGAAAACTTCTTATTTATGCCTTTGCTCAGTAAACTCAATTAGGATGCAAGTCTAGGTAGAATTTAATATGCTAATGTCAGAACAAACCAAATCCGCTACACAGGTGAATGTGGATCATTGAGGTGAGGGTAGGTCGGATGAGGGTGGTGGATCACTGGGACACGTTGTCTAGAGAGGTGGTGGAGGCTCCATCCCTGGAAACATTTAAGGTCAGCCTTGATGGGGCTCTGAGCAATTTGTTCTAGTGTGAGATGTCCCTGCTTATTGTAGGGGGGTTGGACTTGAGGACCTTTAGAGGTTCCTTCCAACCCAAGACATTCCATGTTTCTATGATTCTATGATTCTAAGCCTATAACAAAACGTATTTCCTTAGTAGGCCCTACAATGGTTCTTAATGAAAAAAAGTTTCAGTCTTTTAAACTATGATCTGTGCATATGTAACTAATTGATTATCTAACAGAGGGAAGTGTTGCCTCATGGTTTTTCTCTGGACTCAGCAAAATTCCCACTCTTCAGCCATTTTATTTCTGTGAGCTCTGTTAGCTTGTTCAGCACTCTAATAAAAATTACATTCAGGAAAGTTTTATGTACCCTTTAATACCGAATTTCCATCTGCACTTCCTTTATGCACCCTGTTACCTTCTTTCTTTATTTCTTGTGTAAAAAGGTGCAATTTATGGCTACCACTGTGAGCTGTTATTTCTGTTATTTGTGCAGAGGAGGTTAAATACCACTGGTGCCCCTACAGCTAGTCAGAGACACGTTATAATCCTGAGTGACACAGCTATAGCTTTCTCCTGCTTCTCTCTGAAGTGCTTTGAGTAGCATTTTGTGACCCTCAGCGCTCAACCCCAGTTATACTTAAATAGTCCTCAAAATATCATGGAGATGGGAAGAAGCAGTACCCTCAAGGCAGAGGTCCACCCAGGCAGTTGGCAGTCGTCCATGGCTAGCCAGTGGGATGGCTCTGAGCAGCCCTCTTCTTACTAGGTCTGGTGGGAGGCTGTCAGAGCTGCTCAGTGCTAGGGAGGGGATCCTAAAGTCTTTGACCTTTTAAAACATAAGAGTATGAGCATAGATGGGTTGCAGACACAGACAAAACTAGATAGTGTTACTGTTGACATTGGTGCAGGGATTGCTCTAAAATCTGCATAGATTCTAGCTTAAGGTTAACACAGTCTCTCCAGTAAAAATATTTTCAAGAATAAACATGTTGAGATATTCCTTTACTGTTTCTGCTAGAAATCAGCTTAGATTGGATTTTAGGAAATAGCTTCTTTTTTCTATACTTTTTATATCAGACATTGTTGCTTCTGCCATCCTATACATCTTCTAGGCACAGATGGTGCAAGAGCCATCAATTTCATATGTTCAGAGATATAATTTATTATGGAAACTGTGACATGGATATGAGAAATACTGTATACCTGTAGGAAATACAGCCTTGTATTTCTACATAGCCTATTTACATGAAGTTATTGGCACCCAAAATTTCCATACTTCTGTACTTACTCAGCAACCTGCTATAAAGTTTCTGTGGTCAGTGATTCCCTGCTTTGTGCCTTATTTATGCATTGCACAGTTGATGTCAAATCAGACCTGGCACTTCATTTATGCTGCACTTACTTTGCACAGATAGGAATGACTGACAGGACTGCAATGCAGAAAGGAATGAGACCCCTATTTCTAGTATGTGATCTTATGGAATTTATATATAAATTATATAAAAATGCATATTCAGGTCTAAAGGTACAGAAATTACTAGGAAAACAAGTTTTATTTTTAAAAAAATAGTGATGTAACTTGAATATGCACAAGCTGGAATGATTTGCTAATGAAGTGTTACTGGGGCAGATGGTTTCTGAATGGATGATAATATAACCAATATGTCAGACTGGTCTGAGCTGGATGTTGGTGAAGTGCTTTCTTTGAGTGTGTGGTGCACTTCTCATGGAAAGGGTGATTGAACATTGGAATGGCCTGCCCAGGGGAGTGGTGGAGTCACCATCCCTGGACGTGTTTAAGGAAAGACTGAATATGGCACTTCGTGCCATGGTCTAGCTGATGTGGTGTTCTTAGGCCATAGGTTGGACTTGGTGATTTCAGAGGTCTTTTCCAGCCTCAATAATTCTGTGATTCTGTGAAATGTGGACAAAAGGGGAAAACTATTTGACTGAAAATATAGCAGCAAAAAAACCCCAGGCTGTTTTTTTTTAACTTTACCTCCAAGACTACAGGAACTGGAGGGAGCAATGAAACACCAACTCAGAAAGGAGCTCAGTCAGAAATTTGGCCAAGGAGTCAGACACTGATTTAGCCCATGCTGAGAGATAGGCATCTTGCATAATGTATGCTCATATTCCATTATATGGACATACAGGTCAAAACCCTATGTAGAACACACCCTTTCCCCAGTGTTTCATGAATCAAGTGGCAGCTCAAGGTGTTGGACATAGAGAAAAATGAGTATATGTCGCTCTGAGCTGTGGGAGTGCTGCTGTTCCAGTGTCAGACATGCAGTGCATGTTTAGGATGTTCCTTCACCACTTCATCTTTGGGGCTGACTTGGCATAAGCAAAACTACACATCAGAAATGGAACTGGATCTCAGCATTTGCAGTCTGGCACTTCATGGATATGATCAAGCAAGGTGTAGGGCTAGGGTAAGGATGGGCTATAGCAGGATGCACAGAAAAGAAGCAAGATGCATGAGCCTATTCTGTAGCACCCTCAGGACAGAGCTAATTCATTCAGTAGAGATCTCAGCTATGCTGTGTATAAGACATATAGATGCTGAAAAAATGTAAGAAGTAAAACAGTACACAAATGGAGTGCTGGGTCACTGAACATTTGGAAGCCATCAGTTCTCTATGGACAACTGGAGCTGCTGACAGCAGTACAGAGAAGATATTTTTTTATTTAGCTTTCAACTTCAGCAACTGGTTTAGTTAAATGACTGTTTCAAAACTGATAAAATATCTGGGAGTTGAAAAAGCAGGACATATTGTGTTCTATTCTAGGGGTAAACACGTGACATCACTGAAATGGGATCTACTAGTTTTAAAGTATGAAAGAGGCAGTAAGCATTTTATTGCAGGCTGATTACCTCAGTCAAGTTCAAATATAGAGCCTGGGTTGTAAAAATTATGGCAGTCTATTTTTTCTGTAGTATCATTGAAATCGATCACTTTTCATGCATACAGAGTTGATAGACAAGTCCCAGACATCACTGGACATAACCTTATTGATTTCCTTGATAATCAAAAAAGAAAAAAATCACAGGGGAAAATAAGAGACAAGGTGAACTACAGACCTCTGACTGGCTGATCTCTCAGTTTTACCCATACTTAAAACTTGTCTGTACATGAAAAAAACCCATGTATCTGTTCTTGCCCTTCTCTTGTGCTTTTAAAAATGCAGATTCTCTGACTGTGTTTCCAATTAAAAAGAAAAGAAAGAATAATGGGGGCCAAGAATTGAAACCCAACATTTTTGTGAGTCTAGACTTCAGAACTTATTTGGATTTTGTCAGTAATTTAGGCCACCAACTTCAGCCTCCCTTATATGAATTGGCATTTTTAGGACAAAATTAATCACTTGGAAATTCCTTGGTATTTTTCTCCAAACTTTAGTCTTATTTATTCAGAAAATGTAGAAGGAACATCTGAATGAATTCTTCTGATTTTACTAGTTCTTCTGGGCTAGCATGAGACTCTAATCAAGGACAAATGACTGAATACTTCTGGGCATCCAGGCCTGCTCTTACACACACAGCTAAGGAAAGGCTTCAGGATGGAAAAGGCCTTTCTAGTTAGGTGACAGCCAGCCTGGCATCACAGAGATGTTTATTGTAATTTTCTGTGGATTTTGGATTATATCAGTCTATTCTCTGCAGTTATCATATTTAATAGTAAAAGTAATAAGTCACTGTAAATAACTGCATTTCCAGACCATTCCAGGTGAAATAAACATCCAAAAGATATTAAATAATGTTAGTGTTTAAAGTGAGGTTTCTAGCTGCCTCCTCCACCTTGACATTGTTTTTATATGGGAAGCAATAGGACTGGAAGCCTGTGTATGGTAAGAAAACTTGTTAGGCAGGAGAGGGAGAAGGGAGGAAACCTGCCTGGAGCTGTTGTTCCAGCCTGGGTGTAGGTAGCTCTGCATCCACTCACATCAGCCTCCTAAACAGGCTGTTATCTTCCTGCAAATGCAATTTCATTCTCAGCTGTAGGAATTTCAGTCAGATGCAATTCCACTGATTTCCATGGAAATCTCAGCAGCTGAAGAGAAAAGGAAATCACAGCAATAAGCTTTGCAATGAAAGCACTTCTGTGAATCAGGGCATTTTCTGGGGCACATTTCATGTGCTGAGGTTCCTGGAGGAACAGGACCATCTGATTGATGGTTCATGTGCTGTGGAAGGGAGGAGAACAATGCTAAAGTGTAGTGGAAAATCAGTAAATGGACACATCCAAGTGGAGAAGTGTGAATGTTGCAGCATGTAGGCAGTCCAATTCAAATGGTGTTTTAATTGGCAAAATTTTTCAAGTGCGATCTTAGAGTTCATATGGTAATCCAGATTTGGGCACTAAGGTGCAGGTTACTTGAAACTGGTGCCATCATAGGCTCACCAGGAATTTAATCTTCTGGAAGTGACTGGGGCAGCAGGACAAGAAGTTTTCAGTTTTGGAAAGCAGGATTTGCTCCGGGGGTTGGTTCAAGATCTAAGGAGGACTCAAAGCATGTGATGAAGAGTGTCTTACTTTTGCATTGAAGGAACTGGAGACCCTAAAGCTCATCATCAGTAACTGAAATTAGTGTGCTCCCTCAGAACTACATGCAAAGCATGAACTTTCTGATGTGGTGTTGAAAGTTGAAAGAAATGTTGAAAGTGATGGAGATCTCTCAGATTAAATAACCTCTGCTATGTGTTAAGGTAGTCTTTAGTCACTACAGAAAAGACTGATAACTTACAGAATCTCCTTCTGACAGAGACAGTTTAGATTCTGAGTCATAACTGAAGATTTTTCTGGGAAAACTTGTGGATGAGTACTCCAAAGTGCTATACATTTGTTACTATATTTAAATTTTATATAATGTGTGTTCCTTATCATTATACTTCCGTTATAATATTGCCAGTACAGTATGTTCCATAACTGGAAAATGGGAAAATAACTGTTACATTGGTGCTTTTATTAGCTTTATATTAAACCAGAAGGTAGCTGTGAGGGACTCCTCCGGCTTTCTTCCTCCCTTGAAAAAACCCATTCCATAGGAGTTGGTGGAGAGATGCAGACCATCTGTACCTTTTGCCTAAATTTTAAAAGCAAAATGGAAATAATTCTTGCATGGTCTGCTGGAGTCATGAAAAGAGAATGAAGACCTGGGAAGGGCAGGGTATTCTGCACAGATGCTGTGTGTAATGCTGAGGGTGTGGGATGGTGACGTGCCTGTTGCTGTCAGAGTGGATGGCACTGGGACATGGCATGGGTGGGAAAGGAGGGAGAGGCAGACAGGGCTGGGCAGGACAGCAGCTCTCTCTGCTGTTTGTGTCTCACAATGAAAATGTGTCATTTGCTTCTGTTTTACAGTCTGTGTGAAAGCAAGGAAACAGCTTTAAGAAGGCTTTTTCTTATGCACTGAATAAATATAGTTTGAAATCTTTTTATGATCAAAGAGTTTATCTGGGTGGCCAAATACTGAGAGCTCTGGGTGAGAGACAGGCCAAGGAGGTGGTAGAACTGCAGCCACACCTGGAGGAGGCAGAGGTTTTGCCAGTGCCTGCAGAAGGTTCCTGGGGGAAGGAGCGTTGGTGCTGTCCAGAGGAGCCGTGGCATTCAGGTGCATGTGCGTGCAACAGCAATGTAGACATCTGAGAGAGTAGCAGTGAGAGGTGGTGTTATCAGTCCTGAGAGGAATTGATGACAGTATGAGCCTTAATAGACACAGATGCCAGGTACTCAGAAGTGACATACAGGGAGAGGTAGATTATCTGCAGGTTACATTTATGGATAAAAGAAAGAATGGATAGTTCTAACAGGAAATATAGGAGAGAAGAGAAGTGTCCATGAGGCAATATTATATACAAGGTAGGGAAGAGGACTTTACGGGAGAATGATTTGGCTGTGAATGTTCTGCATCAGCTCTGTGGAGTAGTGATTGATGGAGCCAGATGAAAAGGTTGATGGCGGAGAAAGAAACTAAGGAAGCAGGTGTAGACCATATAGTTGCATTTCGAGGTACAGAGGAAAAGAAGTTAGCACTGGTCTGCAGGGAAATGGACAGAGGACGCTGTAAAGAAGGAGGATTGTTTAAGTTCATGGAGTAAAGGAGAAGAGGGAGAAACACAGCTGGAAGCAGTGCTTGGGGAGAAGTAGGATATGAGGTCCCAATGTCCTGTATGAGATCCCTTATGCTGGTGGATGGATAAAACCAAACATCAAAGGGACTGCCCAAGTTGCCTTGGTGGGAGGTACAAAAAGAAGGAAACTGCAATTAAATTTATTAAGGACAGCTAGAAGGGAGGAAAGAGAATGAATTCCTGTGGGGGCAAGGACAAAAGTGAGCAGACAATGAGGCTGTACTGGATAGGGGAAAGCTACTCACAGGATTAACTTCTGCATCACTTAACTGTCTGATGGCACATTTTTTGTGGCACTGTAATAAATGTCTGCTCTGCTTCTCTGTATTCCTGTGATTTCTATTGAGGAACAACAATGCACATGAAAGGCCTTTTATAAGTGACCAATTTGAGGACAAATACAAACTAGTTTCCTAGTAGAAGTACACTTGAACTGCAAGTTGAACAAAATGCTCTGGAAACTGTAGCACAGTCTCTGGAGACAGGTGTAGGCTAATGGAGATGGAGCATTGCTGAGCAGCCTTTGTAATCTGGGAAGAGGCACTCAGGCAAGTGTTTGCGGCTCTCCCCAGCCACCCAGCTTCATTCATGCTTTACACTTCTTAGTTTCTTCTGGCATAATTATTTTTAAATGTATTTTTAAGGTAATGGAAAGGTTTTTAAAAATCTGTTGAGATTTGCAGACTTCAAAGAGAGGTTTCAAAGAAAGTAATTGGCTTTGCCTTCATTCAGACACTGAAACTCAATTTTCAGTGCAGGAGAGCATTAAAAACAGCAAAGAAAAATGGCCTAAGTGCATGTAGTTGTAATACATGCTGCATTTGTAGCATCCCCAACAGGATAGAAAAACAATATAGCTCAGGCACTTTGCTAGCATGAAAGAGCATCATTCCTTTGGTATTAGTTTATAGCACATGCAGTCATCTCTCACTTGCAGGAAAAGTCACTGAAATAATTTATGTCACTATTAAACAGCTTCACTGCTGATCCATTGCAGCCTCAGCACATTAACTATATTTACCATCTAGGATACAGAAAGGAATCTGTCCTATCCGACGAGGAAGCAATAAAGTTTTAGTGAAACGGACATAAATCAAAGTTTAAGTTTGCCTAGTAGAAATACATAAAGCTATGTTTCACATAATGTTTTATGCATAACACTATTCTGCATTTATGTAGAAAACCTGAATTTGTTGATAAATTCTATTTTCATATTGTTGATTGTTTTGGTCTGTAAATTAAACATGGTGTACATTGCATAATGATGCAAAGAAAAATGCATGTTTTGGCCCATAATTTCTCCTTTGTTTTTGCAAAAATAGGGAGTACATTGAATGGTAGAAGGCGGAGGGAAAATGGCCTAAAAATATAAAGCAAATTGGCATTTGCTTCGTGGAATCCTCTTGGTTTCAAGTGAATGGTTTGCTGTGTAAACCTGGATTTCTGGTTTTCTTTATTGGAGCTTGTGGTTTTGCATCAAGCTGTCACTTTGTTCAACTCTTGCAGAGTGCCTATATACATGACAGACTGGCCACAGGATGGGGTTTATTGCCCTTTCCAGGAAGGTGATTTGGCTCCCAAGAACCTTTGTACATGCAAGTTAATGAGATGTTACATGATGACAGGGACACATGCTCCATAGTTCTTCTATCCTTGCTCAGTTCTCTTGAGACTCTCATTCGCTGAATACGTCTACTCAGACATTAACTGAACTATGATTGTAAAAACGGTGGGTGGTGTGTGCTGTTGCAAGATGGGCCAGGTTTTTGAATGCAGCTCCTTCTGTAATGATGAAGACCAGCAGAGCTTTGGAGGTAGTGGACTTGGTTGCTGGGTGTGTTCCAGTGTGGAGCCACAGTGTCTTGAGGACGGATTGCAAAGCTGATGAGATTGGGGTGGTGGGCAAGTCCACAGTGCTTGAAGAAAGTGCTGGAGGGGAAGGGCAGCAATGAGAGCTGTCTAACTAAGGTGAAGGAAATTATATTTTTTTCTCTAAGCAATTGTTTTGTAGTGCATGCACCAATTTGAACCACACGTTCTCAAGACCTCTGGCTCCCTCAGGCATTAGGTGATGCATTGCCATCACTGTTCTAAATGTGATGTGCTGGATGTTTTTCCTACCCATAGATAGGGATGAAAGGGTCATCTGGTTTCTAGTGACTAGAAAGAAAATTCTTTTGCAGTCAAAGGGCTTCTGTGATCGTTGAAGAAGGAAGACATTACTTACGTGCTGGCCCTCAGGTAGCAAGATTATAAATTGAGAGGGGACAGGGAAGAATCGTATGTTTGGTTTTGAGCATATGTGATATGATCATCTGACTATGGCTCATCTGTTCTGAAACTTGTCAGATTTTCCCAAGGCCACTAACTGATATAATAAAACCACTTGCAAATCTTTCCTTGCCTTTGAAGTTGTGAAGGTAGCTTGCCAAGACTGTTTTTTTCTGAGGAGAAATCAGGTTGTGTCATTGGCATTCAGGACCTAGCAGTGCTTGGCTGCCTCCTGAGATGACTCCATGCGCTCATGAGCTTAGGCCATGGCATATTTTTCTTCTTCTTTTCATCATTATTATTACCATCATCCTTACTATTAACATGCCTTAGCTTATGCATCTCTTCACCAGAAGTAACCCTCAAGGTCTGCTGTACCTAAGCATGAGTCGATGCTAGAAGTGAACAAGCTTGTTTCCTTCTGTTAGTTTAAAACAGACTTTCATGGTTACTTTAATGTATCTTTTTTCTTTATATCTTGAAGACTTAAGAAATTTCCTCGAGACATATCAGTAGAACAGGAGCTATGTTGAAGGAGTCAGCTATCAGCTGACTGTATGCTTCAAAGTACATCAGTTTCTGCAGCATCTTTCATATGGACAAAGTTACCATGCCCAGCAGGCTATCTCAATGTGTCCAATTGCCTGTTTTAACAAACGCATCTTTAGGCTTCCGGAAGTAAAGTAAGGGCATTGCTTGGATGAGTAATCTGACACTTAGAAAGAGATGCAGTGTGATAGGTCTGCTCCTCTCTGAACAGTCTGCAGAAAAAATAATAGTAAAACTAAAAGATAACATATAAGCAATAAAAAATAACAAGTATCTCTTCCTAAGCACATCAATCCTGGCATCATCAGCCCAGCCACAACTTAGATGGTGAGGGGAAAACAGAGACAAAATGTGTCTCATTCTAGCACTGAAGATTACACACCATCAAAAAAGATAAAATTACCTGAAACCCTTCCAGATCACCTAGAAGCTGGGGTTGTGTATATGCAGCACATTGAAAATCTAGCCCAATTTATCATCTTTGCAAAAAACCAAATACTTGGTGGGTTTTGTATTTTAAACAGCACTCGAGGTGCATGAAAATAAATAAATAAGTTAACCTTAAAGTCTGAGACCAGGAATGAAAATCTGAGCAGACTTCAGCCTTCATCATCCAGCTTAGCTCTCTGGGTGTGACAGGCAATTTTCCTTTTTAATTTTCTCTAGCAGTAAGGAAGCTAATGGTACATCTTAAAAGATATGACCTTATCCTTGTAAGCTACCTGAAGCTTGGCAGAAAATAGGATGGCCTCACTTTCTGTGAAAGGCTGGCTCAAAGGGGAAAATTTCCTTCTTGCTTGCATCAATGGGCAGAGGAATGGGAAGGAAGATTTGATTCTTGTATACAATTTTTATTCTGCTCCAGGTTTGATCCCTGTGATGGTTTTTAGTGGTAGGATATTATACATTTTAAAATTATAGATAGATATGACTCTATTTGGTCAGAATAAATATGGTGTAGGGCCAAATTTCTTAACAGCATGCCTAGGTTCACTCTTTTCTTCCTCCCCACAGTCCTCTTGAAGTCAACAGAATGGCCTGCATTCAAAAAATTATGGATTTGCTGAGCTTCAGCATGACAAGGGGTTTTGATGAAATGAAAATTATAAATTGCAGCCAGAGCTCTTCCAGTGAGTCATCTGACAAAATATCATTGGTATTGTGAATCTATCATAACTCTGGTGAGAGAAAACAGTGTATTTTTCTGTGTTTGTTTCTGTAGGGTTGCTGATCCAAACAATACATACTACTGTGTTAATTTTTTACACAGACACACTCCTCCTCCCTATCATGTCACTGTGTTTTTTAGGAGAGCCAGACCTTTCCCCACTAATCTTTTGAAGTAGTTAATCCATTAACTTACTGTTTCATCAGAAAAATAAATGTTCATACAACATTAAATTCCTCTTTTAAGTTGTCATGTAGGAAGTGTCAGAGCCCAAGTCACAGGGCTGTGGTTACAGGTTGAGGCTCTTTTCCTTCCACTGTTCAGCACTGTTGTTGTGGTGCTTTTAATTTGTTGTATATTTTCATTATAAATGCAAAGTTGCATCCTCTCATAATTCGTGAAGTTAATGAACTCTGAGACCCTGGTCTGTTCAAAGAGTACAATCTGGTAATTTGCAAATATTTTTAACTGATTTCCAGTCTGGGTGCCAAATGCTGTGATGTTGTGCAAATCTAACTGTGGATGGCAGGAGGGATAAGGGAGAGCAGGAGGCAGAGCTCTGCCATTCTGGCACCAGCCAGACTCCACGTCCCTGGTGGGAAGCAGATATGGTTTAAACCTTCTGCCAAATGACTTGTCCAAATTCCCATAACTCTGTGGATCAGCAGAAAACTAAACCTGAGCATCACAAATGCCAAAATAATGATCTAATCACTGGACCATGTGTCCTCTATTTAACTTGGCTTTAGAATTTGCACTCGGCTGATATGAATAGGACAGTTCACACATCCAACTACTGTTATTACAGGTGTCTAAAGACTTGAGCACACATTGCTGCGTTAGTTTAAACTCATTTCACATTTCAAAGGTTTTCTTTGTGATCAGAGGGGCTAGAGGCTTCTTTAGAAATGAAAGCAGAGAATTTGGGACAAAATATATAGCCACTGTAGAAATGAAAAGCTAGGAAGGAGGAGGGAGACTGGGAATCAACACGAAACAGGTTTGGCTTTTTTTTTCCCCTTCGTCGGACTATGCAAGACTTAGATTTTGTTGTGAAGAAGAATATCTTCCCATTCACTAGGTGTGTTTAATCAGGAAGTCGTTGAAATGTAATTGCAGCTGAAATGCAACTGAGATCACCTCTAATGGCTCTAAAGAATGCTTTTTTCGGAAGAGAAGCCTGTTTCAAACAAGCCATTATTATAATTTCCTTGTACGATTACGCCATCATTACTTGAAGCTACAGAACCAGAGACCAACAATTCACATTCTGGAAAAATGACTTTGTGTGTTTACACGAACTAGACCATTTACAAACAGCTTAGTCATTGTTAAATTTGATTATCATAATTCCATCATAGCCAACTACAGTTTTTGCAGGAACTTAACAGAAATGAAGCTTCACTAAAAAGATGTTCAAAAAGAACACAAAGCTGTTGTGGACAATTTGAATTGATGGAACAAATGGTGGGGACAGGGACAAAGTCATGTCCTTGCTGTGCTGTGCAGTCTTGGAGTGACCCTCAGTGTTTTTTAGCCACTTTATCCAATTATTCTCTACTGCAAAAGGCAAAGTGGATGCAGGAAGCAGGGACTAGTCCCCAGGATATTGCTCTCCTGTATGAATCCCTTTACTTTTGGACTACTAAGCAGGTTCCCTGTCTTGCCCTGAGTATTCGTGGGACAGTGACCCCATTTCAGGAGCAGGGCTGCAGCATGGCCACATCTGAGAGCTGTAGTCCTGCCTGAGCCAAACCAGGGACCATCCCCTCTACACCTTGGAGTGCCATCCAAACAGGTCAAAAGCTGGCAGCAGCCTCCTTCTCCTTCTCTAACCCTCCTTCTCCTTCTCTAACCCTGCCTACAAGAAGCTGGCCTTCGTGTTTGTGACACTGTGTACCAGGAAGAACTGGCCTCAGTTTCACCTAGACAGGACTAGCCTTGAGCAGTAGATGACTGCTCTCCCTCACACTCTCCTTTGGGTGCCAGCATTTAGGGTGAGTTTGGAGCCTCCTCATCTGTGCTGTCAAGGGAAGAGCTACTGGTTTGTTATCCATTTTATTGCACACTTGGCTGGCTTAAATCTTCTGAAATGTGCAGCATTTCCTTCCTCTGTGGACAAATTCCACCCAATGTGACTGGACTGGCTTTGTATGTGTGAATCCTTTCAGTTTGTGTGCTGTTGACCTCCTGGGCAGCTATCACCATCACTCTGGACCTGAGGTGGTCCTCTGGCAAACCATGGCCCATGGCTTCGTATTTTAAGAGCTCTCAGAGATCCTAGTAACTGTTTTCATGACTGGTATCAAGATGATCTGTAAAGATACCAGGCACAGAGAAAGAGAAGATTCAGATACTGTCAGAAGACAGCAGGGTGTTTGTTTTTTTGCTTTAATTGTTGCAATGGATGTTCTGGGTCATTAGTTGCAGTTCAGGAAGATTTAAGCTAAGGTCACTTAGCCCAGCTGGAGAGAGCAGCTCAAGCTGTTTACCGCCACATGTGGCTGGTACAGATGCAGATGGTCTCTTGGACACTTAAACTAATGTTTGTTCTGTCTCCTTTGAAGCTTTACAGTTGTGTCTGAAGTGAGTGAGCATTGTGGTGCAGATCCTTGAAATTTATGGCATGTGAGAGTTATGGTTTGAAACATGACTATGTATTAGCTTCAGAAACACATGTGAGAGGGCTCCTGGATATATTATTTTGTTGGGAAAATAATAATTGACTGAACCTATCAACACTCCTTTGCTCTCTGACTGCTAAGTCTGACTATTTACTGATCATGGAATGTGTTAAAGACCATTTCTGACTTGAGTGATACATTGACAGGGATATCCCAGTGGCTTTGAAGTCTAGAAGAGTGTTGATTTATAGAGGCTCTGCTGTTTACCTTTAGAAAGGGAGGTACTACTTTACAACAACAGCAGCTCTCAGAAAGCAGGGTCAGTGCTTGTCATTCATTCCCTGGAGTCCTATTATTCGTGCCTTCATCCAAAAGCTTAGGCCAAATGTTTTCAGATGTTTTATAACCCAGGAAATTCCTGCTATTTTGGGAAGAAAAGCAAGCTTGGATGAGTTTCTGGATTCGTATTTGCAATGCTGCTAGTTGAGACTCCCCCACTTTGGGCTGTCCTGCACAAGTGTTTGTGTTTTGTGAAAAATTTGAATATCCAAGTACTCTTGTAAAGAGTGCTGTATAATGCTTATGAGCTTCATTCTTAGTATAATCCTTAAATTTAATGTATCCTGGCAAGTTGCCTAGAATAAGTGTAATAGTGTACTTTACAGCTAGATCCAGCTAATATAATACATTCCATGAGTTAAGCAGAACAGCCAATCTATCAATTTTGAAATTAATTCCTGCATATGTGACTCTCAGCTTGCATGACTGTGATTGCTTTTACATCTAGTATTAAAAAATACACATTTTATCTTCTTAGTCCCTAAGAATCTCCAATGATATTTCTGAAGATTCAGTGCTTCATTTTTTTTCTCCATTTTCTGCCACCTTTTTCCACATCTGTCTTTTTGGACTTGTCAGAACCCAATACCAGAACTCAACTGGTACAAATGGGAAAGTGGGGCACAATGTCAGGGAATCTCTTTTGGACTTTGTGGATGATTAGCTAGAATGTTTTACAGGTGATTTTGTGTAAGAGCAAGGGTTGACACTTGTCATTTGTGATCTGTGAACAAGAATACTTGCCATGAATGCATCAATCAGTCAGAAAAAGCTGCAATAAGGCTTGATCTTCCTTTCCAATACTACTTCAAAGCCTGTTTTGTCTTCCACATCTATCCTTAGGGTGGAAAAAGCTCATAAAAGATGTTTTTCCTGTTAGTGATAGTTAAAACTGAAGTATCACTTCACTTTTCCTACAGCTTTGGGATTGAACTTGCCTGATTTTTCTGTGTATTTCTGAAGTTCACATAATCCTGCATATGGCTCCAGTTTTTAACCATCCTCATTCCGTTCTTGCTCCAGATCAATACACCAAGTCCACGACTGTAAATATTTCCTCCTGAAATATAAAAATCGTAAGAGGGTCCTGTAAGGTAGAGAGGTCACAGAAGGCCTTTGAAGGGTCTGCATGGGGCAGGGAAATGTTTGCCTTGGCACTGTCAGCACTGGGGCTCTCTGAATATTGTGCTTGGTAAGGAAGGTTTAACAAACAACCACCACAACACGCATCTGACAGGGAACAGCAGCTGAACAAACACACAGGGGTTAAATTTATCCCTTTCCCTGGTTTTCAGTGTCTATTTAATGCATTAGCTAATATGATGCTTTCTGTGTGATGTCTGTTACCACAGAAGCTGCTTCTCTGTTGGTTTTAGCCTGTGTTGAATTGAGAACACAGGAAGAGAGCAAGAAGTGGAAGAGTTGGCACAAGAGAGGAAAATGGGAGGGCTGGACTAGTGACTGTGTGACATTGACACACCCTTGACCTCAAGAGCTGTCTTTGATTTGGAACCTGACAAGAAGTCCTTAATAATCTTGTCTAGACTTTAATTACCTGTGCCTTGGCTACCACAGCATCCTTTTCTCTGACCTTGACAATTGTAGCTGTGCCAAATGCTAGCTTTTTTCCCATCCCCTTGGTTGCAGCCTCTCCCAATGGATCATGTCTCACTGAGAAGTGACAGATCATCCCACGACACCAGCCCGGCTTTGTTGCATTTACAAATATGATGTCTTGGCTCAAGCTGCCTTCACTGTTCGAAGACATGTCTTGGAAATGTCTTTGTTGCTGTCCCTTTCTTTGCTCCTTGAGATTCATAATGGCTAATTAACAAACACATGAGGCTCCTCGTGTGTGGAGGCCATGACCTATCATCCCAATGGAGCCTGTCACTTTGTATTCCTTTTCTGACTTCCTCCATGTTAGGTCCTATTTGATTTTGAGGCTGAAGCCAACTTTTTTGCTGTTTGTTTGTAAAGGGTTTAGCAGAGTATAATTACCTCCCAGAACAAAGGCTTTTACACACTATGCTAATAACAGTGCTAAAAATATATGAAAAAAGAGGCCTCTGAACCCAGTGGTTACTGCCACTAGTTCCCTGTCAGTGCTTCTGCAATAATTGTGACATAGAATCACACAGTAGGACACAGTAGAGAGCTGGAAAACTGCTACCTATGAGGAAGATTAGAAGAATTCCCCCTTAAAATGAATTGATCTGATTCCTGCCTTCCTCAGGTATACAGATGGAGGTTTAACTGCATAGAGCAGTTTTTTATTGTTTCTGTTGAGGAGGATGAAGGAAGGGTTCTGATTGAATAAATGATGTGTGTGGGCATGGTTGATGAGTAGCAGTCATTGGTTTGGCCAGCTTTACTTTTCAAACTCTCCAATTGTTTTCCTATTTTGCAGCCACTATCTCTGAAACTATATAATGTGTGAGTACTCTGAAAATTTTAGATTGCTGTGCTTTTTTTCCCCGACACTTCTTCCTCCCTTCTGTCCTCAGCATTTTAAAGCCCTGGGCTTTGAATTGTTTTATCACTCTAAAAGAGATTGTCTGAACAAATTATGTTGCTCTTCTGTTGACTGCCTTGTTGCTACTTAAATACTATTCCAGTATTATGGCTAAGTTATTAATTCTTGGATAGATTTCCTGCTACATTTTTTTTCTCTGTCTTTGAGAAGAGGCAAGTTATATCTGGAAAAATTGTATGTCTTAGGAAGTAAGAAGGTACTATGCATTTGAAATCCATGAGAATAGTTGATTTTCAGTTCAGGGTAATACAGCCATTAATTAAATGAAGGGGAGACTTTCAAAGGCAAAAGTACAAGTTAGGGCCCTGGTATTCCCTGTGGTTCTCTGTCTTCTCTCAGTTGTCAGATTTTGTAAGTTTTTGACCAGTGGTACAATAAATAAATACTCTTAAATCTATCTTGCTCTAATTTTCCATAAAGGAGGATTCCAGAGCATCCAAAAGGAATGGGAGCAAGCCAGCAATCCTGTTCTCGTTAATGGTGTCTGACCACACACACTTTGCTTAAGTGTTTTAAAACAGTGAAATTACTCTGAATTTACCACAAGGAATTGAGACAGAATGCCAGTCTCTATTAGATGAATAAATAACTGCTTGTTTGTCACATCTGTAAATCTGGCTTGATGTATGGATAAACGTAACCATTTCTTGATGAGCTCAAGTCCTTGAGTTTTAGTGGCTTAAGAGATTTATGTATAGTTGCCTGAGACAGCACAAAGTCTATGTTTGGAACAATGTATTTTTAGAACAGATGTATGCAGGTAGTACACTTGGTTTTTATATCTAAGGTATCACCCCAAAGGAATGTTGTAATCAATAGAAAATGTGAATGTTCAGCATCTCTGAAAGCAAATGCCCCATAAGAAAAGCAAGTGATTTTCCCTTTTTAAAAGGAATATAAAGAAACAGAGATCAAGAAATAAAATACAGAAAAAGAAAAAAACCCCAACCTATCAATTCTCCTCTGCTTTTCAGAAAGTGAGGGCTTGTGCACCTTTTTTAGCATTTATAGCTCTTCTAAGTGTGAAGAACCAGCTATGAAGAGGAAAATTCATAATCAGAGGTGTCATATGTAGGAGAAAAGGAGCTGCTTGTTTTCAGGCTGAAGAGGTAGAGGTTAAGTGACAGTTTGAAAAAAGCTGACACTCATTCTAGAAAAATCAGCCTGGTGCACTTATTTGCAAAGGAAAGGAGTAGCAGCAGAGGTGCTGATTTCTGTGCTTCTTCAAGAAGTGCTATGATACTAGCTTTGGTGGAGTTTGAGTAGCCTGTTGTCAAAAATAGGTAATAACAAGTAACATTAAAAAGAAAAAGAAATAACCCAAAAATGTTCTCTGCTTTGGGGTTGCCTGTATCACATTGCCCTGCAGCAGAAACAGAGTGAAATCAAAGGCAGCTATAGAGAAGTTTTCACAGGGAGTGAGGCAATGGTAAAAAGGTGCATCAACAGAGAGATACCTCCTGCCCAGGTCAAACCAACCTGGATCACCTGTAGTCTCTTCAAATCAATATCCAGAATCATAAGGGATATAAAACTTCAAGTGTGTTGGCCTAAGGAAACAGCAGGAGCTATCAGAGAAGATCTGAGAACTAAGAACATGAGCTGCAAGCACAGTGCTATGCCTCTCTGGTGAGGAAAGGGTGGGTAGCTGGGACGAGGGGATCTCCCATGGGCACATAAGTAAGGCTCAAGGGGCTGCAAGTACCAGTTGAGCTCTGCTACATAAGTTACATCCCTTCAGGTAGCTAATGGCACTTTTAATCCCAGGTCGCTGTCTGTGAAAGGGTTGCTGTTCCTAAACCCCTTTGGGGCTTCCCTTAACAGAGCCTAAAGAATCAGCTCAAGAGCCTTGGATAGACACTCAAAAGATGCAGGAGAAAAAGGAAGAGGCCCCAGATTCTTCTTTGCAGTAAGGCTGTAGACCCTGTTTATCTTTTCACTGGGGAACTAGGAGGTCATCTGGAGGCAGCCTAGGAATATTTCTAGCAGTGAATTGCTGCCCTAGATGCTGTGTCCTTGGTCAGGACCCAAGATGCTTGACAGTTGGATGATGGACAGATGGGCTTGAGGTTCCTTATCCTGCAAAACCTGTTTTATGACTAACTGGAAAACACAATTTAATTTGCCATGTGGAAACCTGTATTGTGTTTTTGGAAGAGAATAGCAGACAAAGACCACTTCTGTGGTGCCTGAATGTAGAATTTTATTTAATTAAGGTGTTTGTTTGTTGTTTGTTTGTTTTTAAAAAGGAAGCAAATGGATTTTAGATGTATTACAATATCTTCCTAATATAAAAAATATCATGTACTGCCTGCTGTGAGAGAGTTTTTTAGTTTGTCTAAGCTGAGGCTTTGCAGATTTACCATGGAGGCATCTTTGGAGTGTAGCAGAGAACTGCTGCATTTTGCTTGGGTCTCTGTTTCTTGCTTGCTTTTAAAAAGCAGTCAGAAAGCAAAGCAGTCATTATGACTTACAGGTAACGGGACACAGAAAAGCCCACTTATTGCTGCTCCACAAAGTTGAATAGTAATTGTCAACCACACTTTATTCTCCAAAATACAAGCCTGTCTGTCTAACCACAGTGTGGCACTAATGCTATAAATGCAGCAGAACACAGATGGAAATTGCACAGCAGCTGGATAATCATCTTCATAAATGTAATATTAAAAATATCACAATCCTTTAATTTTTGTTCTGCTTGCATAAGGCAGAGCTGCATAACAAATAACTAGCATAACTTTTTGTGAGAGAAGTGCAGCTTGTGACCAGTTTACATCAAATGACTCTTTTGCCCTCCTGTTCTCACTAGGGCTTTTCTTGTACCAGTATTAACAATCTGTTATACACCAGACTAGGGTCATTAACCACTCATTAGTTCCTGAGAGAGGAAGGCCCCCTCTTGTTTGCTGAATATTGATTAGGAGGCAACAGAGCATACGAGTCTGAAGCCACCACAGAAGATGCTCATTTTCTGAAGCATGACCTCTGTATTTTGTAATGCTCTGGATTAGATCTGCTGTGGCTACTTTAATTTTCATTTTTACTAGTTGCTTTCTTTGTCCTTCCTCTCCTGCACCAAAGACTTCTGACCAAACAATAAACAAAAATCATGCTGTCATCCTCAGCCTCTTGTGGGATGGAGAAGTAGTCTGACAACTTAACTTGGCTTTGCTATTCCTCATGGGCAAGCCTACTTCCTTTCCTTCCTCTGATGCATTGCAAGTGTAATGTGTCTTGTCCTGCTGCCAATACCACCACAACAGATTACAGTGCTTTTCTGAATAGAGATCCTGGTGAGTAATATTAATCTCTGCTGAAATTAATTCATATGTATTTTCACCATTTTGCATCAAATAAAGTAACTGGACTGTTTTTAAGTTCCAAACTTGCAATTGGTAAATATATAGAACTCTCAAAAGACAGTTTATTGTAACTGGTAACATGATGGCACACCCTGGTCAAGATGACCTTGAGGTAATAACCAAAAGAGTGGATAATAGGATTTGTGCTCTGGTAGTAGTAGGCATTTAAAAATTACAAAAAGAAAAATATTGTTTCACTATTAAAAAACCTCATATTTGACTTAATATGTGCTGTAATCCAAGCCTGACTGTGCATAATAAGTTTGTCATCCCATTGCCACTTTGATGGTGAGATAACAAACTCCTGTAAATGGCAAGTGGATTCTGTGTGAGTAATGTGATGTGTGGTGGACCTCCTTCAGCATTGCACCTTTTCTGTAGTCTCCCTTTGTCACTCTCCTTCAGTCTGTTCCTGGTTTATTACGTGGAGATTACCTGCCTTGCTCAGTGTCCTCAGATCACTAATAAACAAACCAGTTAGATTTCAAAGATGAATCCACTAGTTCAGGAACTGCTTGACCTTTATTTTTAGCCCTTGTGTCTTAGGCCTTGTGCAAGGACACTGATTTGTGAGGACATACAGGTGGATAAAGTGATCTTTGGGCTGATTATCATACAGCAACCACACTGCTGCAGATGTTACTGGTTTTGTCAGTGAATTTCTCAGGCTAATTTTCTCCATTAGATTTTCTGTGTTGACAATAACAGTGTTAGGGGGTTGACATGTTATGGTATGGTACTCATACATTGTATTGTGAAAAAGCAACCACTTCATATAAAGTTGAATTTGAAATGTAGTGCTTAATACAAGTGTGATGTGGGTATATACATAAAAGGAGAATGTTATATTTGAAAGAAACAAAAAGTGTTTAAAAGTGTGAAATTAGTGGCAAAGGGGGATCAAACTGATCCTTATCTCATCACACCCCCACTGAAGTTATAGGGCCAAAATATCACATTTCATAAGGCATGATCCTCTACTATTGAAGTCAATGACAAAAAAAACAACCTGTACTATTTTGGTGAGTGAAGGTTGAAGGCTTTAAAAAGCTCTTAACATCATCTTGTCCATTAGTTGTTTTGGAAAATGAAACAAGCTTCTTTAGACCTCTTTTCCCATCTTTTATGGCTCCAAAATCAACATGACATATTATCGGCTAGAGGTATCATCTCATCTCTCCCCTGCTGTCTAAGGACTCCAGGGCTCTCTTTACCTTTATGAAATGTACCCCTACAGAAAAGAGGAAGATGTATTTAATTTTGTTCTCCATTATACACTCCAGAAAATGCAACTTCATCTATAAACTGGCCTGTGATGAGACAGAAAGCAGCATCTGCTCATCTAATAATCTCCTTGTATCCAATTCAAAAACTTGCCATGCTTTCCTGAGGCAATGCTATGATCATTTCTCCATCCAATCCATGCTAACTGCCTCTCTTAGCTTGATGTAGACTTCATAAAAAGTAAATATCAGGTTCATGCAAAATAAGTTTTGCTTTGCTGAGCATTAATGTCTGCCCTTCTGATGCATACTCTTATTTTCATTCAGAGAAAGTCTGTGTATGAGGCTCGTAACTTTTTGGAAATACCTGTATCATCATATATGTTTTTTTCAAAGAGTAATATGACTAGAGATAAGGCATTTGCTGTTAAAGAAATGCTTCTTGTTTTAATTTCTCATGACTCCCAAAGAGTTTGAATGGAAACAATAGTGGTTTAATATAGACAGAGCTCTGAGGTAGATTGATTCACTGACCAGATATTATGGACCCCTTAAATAGTGCATGGGTATCTAGGAAGAGGGGAATGCAATCTTGTCTTGAACACAAAAAAACCTGTGTCCTGGTATGTGTCAAAACCCAGAGGTACCAAGGAGCATCCCCAGGGCATGATGGCCAGTGGATGGGAGGGCAATGAGGCATAGCTGAGATGTGTCCTGGGTGCCACAAGTGCTGCTTTGGAGAGGCTGTTTCTCAGGAGCTGCTTATGGAAGGAGTCATCTGGGTGCTGGGTTCCCTAGACACATGCCGAGGGCTGCTGATGCCCAAAGCACAGCTGTTTTTCTTTTAATGTCCTGGGCTGGGTGAGCTCTTTCTGTTGGCTTGTAGAGATACCTCTCCTTGGGCTGGCAGACAGTGGGGTTATCCTGAGCTCTTCCTGCTTCTTCCCCTTGCAGAAACCCCTGTCAATGGGGGCACACACACAAATCACAGAATATTAGGGGTTAGAAGGGTCGTCTGGAGATCATTGTGTCCAACCCCCCTGCCAGAGCAGGACCACCACAGAATCTAGGGCAAGTCATTCAAGTGCTAACTGTAAATACACCTAGATGCAAAATTTATATCTTTAAGTCTGTATACAAGCTGTGCATACCCTGCATACAAAGAATTGAAGTACTGCAGTGTTCAGTGTCGGAGGGGGTTAACATTTCAAATTAATGACCTGTTAATGACCTGTAACTCAACACTGCCAGATTACCTTCAAATTGTAGACCTCAGTCTCTTTTCTGTTTGTTTTCAAAATAAACCTGACAGTTTTAATTCTAAGCTATTTTTTAATTTGCTAGGCAAAATTTTATACCACTAAAAATAGAATTTATAATAGAAGTTACAGCTTTGTGAGGCCTTGAGGCTGGCTCCATTATATCGCAGTTCTGTTAATTAGAATGAAGGGGGGAAATATATAATAGGATTGTGCTAATAAAGCATGAAATGAGCAGTCTTACCTTAAGACATTTGTCTATCTGGTTTTCCTTATTGCATGAGCAATTGTCTTTGTCTTCCCCAAAATACACTGAAATTGAGGGAAGGATTTTAATTTTTTTTTTAAAAAAGGGATCTTCTAAGCCTTCCTATTCATGTCATTCTGGCACCCTCTGATTTGTCACGTAATGTGGTTAGGGGTTTTTTGGGCAATGGGTGGGAACAGAATAGCCCAACTGAATAGTTGCTTCCTGTTGAATTCAGATTGCCAGGTGCTACAGACCAAATCACTGGAGCTGCTGGATTAATAGCTGGGTGTTTGTTTTCTCCTGTGCTTTCAGGAGAACTTGTACTGAAAAATAACTTTCACTTCTCACCTTGAGCCTAGAGGGCTTCTCAAATAGTCTGTGATGTTGTAAACCTGCAGCACAATTTGTAGACTCTTAATAGTTAGCACAATGCAGAAGGAAAGCTTTTATATCAATATGACTATACCAGAAAAGAAAAATTCAATCTTTCTCCGTGTTTACTGAATTAGAATTTAAAACATGCAACAGCAGAATAGATCTAGAAGCTGTAGGTAATGTTGAACTCAATTCTTCAAGAATGATATTATGCCCAGAGCATTAATTTTTTTTTGCATGGTTGTACTACATATAGCTCTATTCTTCATATACAACCTATGCATAAATGTTTTATACACAGTTCCACCAAACAGAATTGAAGCTCTTATGAAAGGGATTGGAATTACCTTGGGTGTTCACAGGGTTGGGGTCTAACAAATGCAGATCTCTGGACAATAACCACTGCCTTAAATACCATTTAAAACATTACATTTTGCTATTATTTTAAAGTGTTTTGTATTAATGTGAACATTGTTCATATGAATATTATTTTTAAAAGAAAAAAATAATGCAGCTGTCAGGTTTAAATAAAAAGAAGGTTTATGCAGAAGTCAGTTTGTCTATGCACTTTCCAAGAAGGAGAATTCAAAGGTCAGAGCAAAGCACTGGGTTCAAATGAGCAGGTTTCTCTGGCACCCGTGGGACATCCCCACTGGCAGTAGCCAGCACAGCTTTCAGGTGGATTATAAAATCCTTGAAATGAAAGCAGAGACAAGATGTAAAGTATGTTAAATTCTGTCACTTGCATGGCTCAGAGAGACACCAGTACAGAAATCAAAAGTAATATTCTGAGTAAACCAAAATGACAGAATGTGCATTGCAAAGTGCTGCTCAAGCATATAAAGTGTAATTCAGTCACTAACTCAAATGAAATATTCTGCTAACTGTTATGGGCAGCAGCCTTGCACCACAGCAGTGTCTGTGCAGAAGAGCTCTGGGTAAGAACTGGAAAAAGTTCTGATAACATATTGAAAAATGTCATTAGAACTAGTGAGGTGAATTTTTTTTAGTATAGCTGATCAATCCATCTGAAACTGCTGCTGACAGGAAACAAAAATATATTTCTTGGTAAGAGTTTTCATACCTGAAGTGATGTTTTTCCAGAGTTGAAATGCATTAGGCTTTTGATAGCCATTATTAGATGAAATACTGTTGGGAGACTTCAGTTCTGAGCTGATCTTGTCTCATTTTGCTAGAATTAAAGGGTGATTTGTGAGGTTGCCATGGTGGGAGCAAAGCTAGTAATTTTTTGTTGCAGGGCTTAAGGTTTCGTTGAGTGTTGTGCAAGGGAAAATGAAAAATCTCAATGTACATTCTCATGTCTATATTTTTAAAATAAGTGTCATGATATACTCAGAGCTTAAACTAGGCATTCCTTTTGGTGTGTAAATTGTAAAAATAAGCAAGTTTTTTTATTGTGTTCTGATTGTGAAATATTTAAAAATAGTGAAAACAGCTTGGATAAAGATTTTAATCTTAGATATTAACGGACATCCATATATTTGTGTGCTCAAACTGAAATTAGATATTAATGAAAAAAAAGGAAAAAATAGAACAGAAAACCCAAACTTGTCTGCTCCTTCACTGACAGTGACAAGGGTTGCATTGCAGTGTGCTGCTCACACTCCAGACTGGGCATAGTCTCTTCTGACGGTGCCACATACCACATTCATGCTCTTCAAAGTGCTTTCAGAAACAGTACTGAGCTGTCTACCTACAAGTCTACAATTAACCAGCCTGTATCTGGTGTCCTTCTCCTGTATGTCAGGGTAAGACTGGTCCTAACAATTAACCAGCCTGTATCTGGTGTCCTTCTGTATGTCAGGGTAAGACTGGTCCTGGTCTTGCCTTCCATGCCTGGTCCTGCACATTGCAGTCTCTTGAGAGCATCTGAGTGGGATGTGCCAGATACAGTGATGGGAAGTGGACCCAAAATCTCATGCCTCTGGGGAAAGACATAAGTCTCTCTCTAATCCAGTTACTAGGGGCAGACATCATCACACACATTAAAGACATTTTATGCTACAGACTGTATGACTAACTTGGCTTGACATCTCTGATCTCAGTTTTTGTGTTTCACTTAGTAATTTAGCTGTGCTGTGAGCTGCCTGGGTTTTGCTCCTTGTCTCTGCAAGGTGCTGCTGCAGATTCACTGTTTGTACAAGTATTCTCATTCTGGCTGCTGTCTCACATGTGACTGTAGTGCGTATATCCCTTAAACCTGTGGGTTTTATTGCCATAGAGCATTTCCATTTGGGCTCACTGTTAAGATTCTTAGATTGGCAGTGCTAACTGGGTGTTTCTAGAGTTGTTTTAACAATGTTTTTCTTTGTGGAGTGAGCCTCTCCAAGCAAACCTCTGGGATAAAGATAGGATTTGAAACAGGGAGCTGTATCGTTTAAGAAAATTTCGAAGTCTTCAGAAAGAAATAAACAGCAGGAGTGATTTGAATTTCAAATCATGCTAGAGGAAAAAGTTTATACAAGAACAGAAACAAATCTGGTTTTTATGCTGGGGTTTTGTTGTTGTTTTTTTGTTGTTTGTTGGGGTGTTTTTTTTCTGGTTGTCGCTTTTTGTTGTTTGGGTTTTTTTGCCAGGCATCAGATACAGCGTATCAAATGGATTATTATTGGTTCTTATCTAAGTTTAGAGAGAACTGTAAATATATAATGAATGCATCAGAGAGATTTCAGTGTTTATTGCTTTACTGGTTTATTGATGCTTCACTTGCCTGTCTTTGCAAGTGGTATCATTCATGAAGAATTGGCTAATCTCCAAAGACAGTCTAGATTTGTTCCATTTATTGCTCTTTTGAGTTTGCCTTTTGGCAAAAAGTCTCAGATCAGGAGCTGTTTGCATATCAAGGCTCACAGGTCTGCTTTGAAAAGCTGCCAGGTCTTGGAAGTCATGAAGCCTCTCACTATAAATTAAGGGAACAATAATTGAATGTATAATTTCTAATTCTTAATATTTTTTTTGTGTAATAGGCATCCTTAATTTTGCCATAACTTCGTGCAACTAAATAAAGAGTACCATTTCATGCAGTGTTTTGGCTTTTTCAATAGGGGGAAGTTCAAGGAAATGGGAGATATTTGGACATAAAGTTACAGCTGAGTTTAGGTTTCTTATGCAGATAAGAAAACAGCCAGTGCAACGCTGGCCATGGGGCTGCTGATGTCTGTAAGGAAAGGTCAAGCAGAGTTGTTTTGTCTCTTCTAGAGGGTTCTGAAGCTGCCACATAAATGATGGTTTATGTTGGTCAGCAGAGCAGGGATTGCTGCACAGACTGTTAACTACCAATGCGGCAAGAAAATACCTTAAACATCTCTGCTTCTCGGGAAATGCAGTCTAGCAGCAAAGAAAACAGCTGAGCAAGGAGAGCTGTGCATTGATTCATTCAGGTGCTGGCTGTTGGCTGGAAAGGCCAGTGAGCAGGCGGTCAGCAGCCTGGTGGTGGTGGCCTGGGAAGGGTTTTTTTTACCTTCTGTAAGTGGCTAGTTAGAAGAATCTCTTCTGAAGGAGCTTCAGCCTACAGAAGGGGAGGGAGTTTTCTGGGAGGGATGACAAAGTGGTGCTGATAATCAGAAAAAGTAGTGGTAAAGCAGTGGCAGTAGGGGTGAGAAGGGTGTCATCAAATGCTCAGAAAGGGCACTCTTGGGCTAGGGAACAGGAGGTGAGCATAAGGGTGCAGAGAATGTAGGACTGTAGGCATGGCTGGGTCAGGAGTGCCCAGACTCCTGGTTAGGACCAGGCACATGCTGCTTGCCTAAGAACAACTGTTTCCCTTACACAGACTGGAAGGCAGAAGAATCAACTGGTGGCACCACTGGGAGAGCTGATCTTGGTCGTTGATAAGCATCTTTGCTGGATGCTTGTTTTAAACAAGAGAGTGGTGCCACTTTCCATTTTAGAAAGGAGTAACTGAATTTCTGGTCATCCAGCACCTCCTTCTGTGCCCAGATCCTTGTTCATGTGTCACAGGAGAGCTGGATTTGTGGTTACTAAAAACAGTGGCACTGCTATCTCAAGTCAAGTACCCAAAAATCACTAGTCATTCTTCACAACTTTGAGAGTTTATCAGTTCAGAAGAGCAAAAGAAACAAAAACCCCAGCTGTTTGGACTGATTTGATATTTAACTCAGACCAATGCAGTCATTCTCCCTCTGAAGATCAATTCAATTTCTTGCTCATTTGGCCCATTGTTTAGCCAAATACAGAGTTGTTCTTCTAAGGGAAAAAAAGAAAATGAGTGCCATCAGCATGGAGCTCAATGGCATGTGTGCATATAAGTGTATTGTATGTTCTCTTAACAAACAATCTGTAAATGAGCTTGTTTCATTTCACTATACTCTATAGGATAATTTAGTTTTTATAAGCTGACCAGCTTCTTTCTGTTCCCCAAATCCTCCTCTTGTGCTGTAATTGCCTTATTAAAATTTCCACAAGCAGATATATTTATAAGGTTCTCGATATGAAGTCCAAATTGTGACCATTCTGTTCTGTAGTCTATAGATCATCTCTCATATGCTTTTGAATCAGATATTGATGTTCTAATGGGGTTATATTTCATTTTCTTAATGTCACATTTTAATTAATTTCTGATGTTGGCGCCATACTAAATATCTTATTCATATGACCACAATCTTGTAGGTCTAAGGTATGATTAAATATGCACTGGGTAGTTGTGACTTGCATCCTGATACCTTAAATGACTTATAATGTTTATAACCTCTAAGCTGCTACATGTCTTATAGGCAAGTGTGTCATATCCCACCTAATGCTCTGACAGTGAGGTTCTTTAGTCTTCATAAGGCATTTAAGTGTATTCTGTATTTTCTATCAGTCTAAAAATTGCTATTCCCTTCAGATTACATCTCTTTTTTTCTCGCCTGAAAATTTATCCCCAGTCTATGACAATATTGATTGTGTCACTCATCCTTTATTACCAAATGATTTTTAGTTGCGTTGGTAGGACTTATGTACTCACGGTAGACTCCTGGATCAGCTTGTCCAATGTGACACTGCTACTATGAAGGCAACACTTAAGGAGATGAATTCTAACAGTCGAAGTTGCGTGGACAGACTTGAAAAAGCAAAACCTAAAGTCTCAAAGTCTGGAAGACAAGAAAAACAACAACCCTGAAATGTCAGTTCTTCTGATGTGAAGGGCAGCCTGACTTGTGACTAGGGTATGTTGCCTACCATTATTGCAATAATACTGTGGGAAATAGTACTGTGAGTGACTTTCCTCTGGAGCTGATAGCAGGAAAGTTGTCTGAGTGCAAATGGATATGGCTCCTGTTAGCTGCTGGTGTGCACAGAGGTCGAGGGAATTTGCTTCGTACAAGATACGGTTCATGAGGACTTGCTACTTCTTGCTTTGTGTAGTTTGCCTGACTTGGCATCTTCCTCTAGGATTAAGGGATGGTGCCAAGTAGCTAAAGCCAGAATATCAGCTGTGTATTTTTGAAAACTGAAAACATTCTGCTGAAATATGAAAGTAATTTTACTTTTAGTAGTAGATTTTTTATCAAGGATATAAGAAACCCAAGTCTTGCATAGAGTGGAATGGGGTCAACAAGGTATAAAATTGCAAATGAGTTAAACTACAGAGCTAAATCTTTAGATTTTCTCTCTCTAACTGATCTAGTCTGAGTGCTAGGTGTATAAAATTTGCAGTATTTTCTCTGGCTCCAAAGATGGCAAATATTCTTCTAAACCTACTATTTTTTCAACAAGGAAAAAAGTAGTGTAATTTCACTTCAGTATCCCTTTAGTGGCAATGATGAATCCTCTGGCACTCTTAACTAAGCAGTTAATGTCAAGTTTACCTTTCACCCTTAACTCATCTAGACATTAAGTGATCTATAAAATTCACTTGAGGATTCATTGCTAATTATAAAACTCCTGTTCTGAATGGTGAGTTTTTTTAATATTAAAAATTTTTAATCAGTAAAAGATCTTCACAATTAATGATCGACTGCTGATACACCTGGTTCATTTGATTTCACATTTTGTTACTTTGTGGACTGGGAAGATAATAGCCAAATTCTTCTGTTGATGATACCAATGAAAACCCTGAATAATTGGTGCAGTGAATTGCACTGATCCGCATTTTCACGTGTCATTGAACAAAATACAGTCCATAGTTCTGTAGACAGCAAGGTAGTTCATGGGGGAAGCTGTGAAGGATATAAGTGTCATAAAACTAAGCAACTGGGGTTAGTTAAAAAGCTTTGGAGTCTTGCCTTGCTAGAGGCAGGGCAAAAAGAAAATTTCTACTTCAGGGCAGCACCATATGTTGGATCCTTTGCAAAATTCTGATGTAAATGTCAATGCTTTGACTGGGTCAGGCCAGGAGTTCATCTTTCTGGGTGCAATGGTCAGTGTGGGGAGGGAGGACAGAGGTGGTTCACTCAGCCTCTGTCCTGAGTGTTGTACTGCTGGATCCTGCATCCTCCCTGCCACCGGAGACACCATTGCTGCCACCACTGCTGCTGGCATCTCCGTCATGCTCATGGATACCTGGATGATAAAACCTTCACATGTAGCAGGAGCCAAAATCCGAGGGTCACAGCTTAAGCTGTGGCCACTTCTGCATATCTTGGCCTTCTCATCACCCCAAGAGCCAGCGTTGCTATTCATGGACTCTCCACCCTACCTCCTGAGAAGAAAGTCTTCAGCCAGGGACGAGTAAGGTAGCAGAACCTTTCTGCTGTCCTACTCCTCCATCAATGCACCACTTCCCCATACGTGTATGCTATTTCCCCTTCCCTTCTATTCTCATCTGTGCCACAAAGTCACATAATGTGTACTGCACTCCTCCCTGCAGCCTGAGGACCTAGAGCCTGTTCTCACATCCTTTTCAAAATCTACCTTCCGTGCTCCCATTTTTTGGGTCTCAAAAACCCTGTCACCCCTGAAAATACTCCCCATTATAATATTTTGGCAGAAGAGTATCTGGGGATGGAGAGAGGGTTCCCACCATGCCTCTCCTGCCTGTAACGAGCAGATGCTGGGGAGAGGCTGCAGGAAGAAGGGTTTCTTACCCCAGCATTCATTTCTCTGTCCCTTGAACATTTCTACCTTTGAGGCAACACTGGGAGATTTGGGGTGTTCTGATTGCCACAGGATCCTTCTTTCTCCCCTGTGGCTGTTGGCCCTCTTCACTCCATGCTTTTTTCACTTCTTTCCTGAATATTTGATTTTTCACCAAGTCTAAAAGCTTTGCTGTCTCTCTAGCTCATAGGTGGGAAGCATTTGATTTTGTTAGGGACAAGCTAATACCCACTCTTTAAGGGCACTTCAATAGAAGTAGGCTGATAATGCTGCCCTGGGAGAAAGCAGACATGAAGTCATCACAGAAGAGTAAAAAATCAAATCCCTGCCTCCAGCTAGAATGAGAGGAAAATAAAGAAGACTTCTGCTCTGCTTCTAGATGAAAGTTTCCTGGCATGTTTTATGGACTTGGAGGCAGAAGACATGGTAAGATTAAAAAAAAGAAAAAAAAGAAAAAAAAAAAGAAAAAGAAAAAAAGAAAATTGCCCAGAGGTCTGGAGTCAGAAGAAAGTGGCTGTTTAGGGACCCCTGATAGGACAGGAAGATTTAATGAGTCGCTGACTGACTGACAGTGAAGTCCCAGTATCTGTTACTGCCTGACCTCCAGCTCAGTCAGGTGTTAGCCCATTACATTAGCTTTCATATGCATAACCATCCTCATCCTTGTAGTTCTAATATTATTTGAAAGGAACTAAAGTGAAAATATTGTCAAGACCCCTTTTTACCTTGAGGAAAGAGTAGGAAGAAATGATGTGAGAAGCTGCATTTGCAATGAATCAATCCTAGAAAATAGCTTATTGCAGAGAGATCTATGAAAGTGAACCCAGGATGAGGAGCACACGTATGAGACCACCAGATCTATTAACTGAGGTTGTCCAAGAACTGAGGTATCAGTAAGAATCAGAAAGAGAAGATTTTGCACTTACTGCTGGAAAAAAATATCAGTGTCCCCTGGGGAAATCTAACTGCCCTCTGATAATAACTGCTAAAGCCAGTGTTTTCAGGATTTGCAGGTGCTGTGCCGATCGAACTCATGGGTTTTCTCACCTGTAATGTGGATTTCAGTTCATATTTTTTCTTAAAGTTTCTGTAACTGTGCTGTTAGAAAAAAACTCAAAAAACCCCCACATTTAACCAGCAGACATCAGTTACTTAGCTCTTCCCTGTATCATTCATACAATGTATTAAACATAGCATGGGTTTACTCCTGATCTGAAATGTTCTGAATAATACATTTTAAAATGCTTTTGTATTTTCTGGACAATGAGGCCACAAAGGTAATTTAGATATTTTTTTATGATGGTTTTTCTCAGTATTTTGAAGAGGGTATCACTGTGTGAAGGCTTTTCAAAATAAGAAGAGAAGAAAAAAAAACAAAAACCGAAGCAAAGCATTGTAACCTGTATTTGTAGTGGTTGGTGACAGTGACTTGGAAATGTTAAGCAAGAAAAATAAAAGGGCTGTGGTGTTCTGTGACTGTTCTGTGTGTTTTATTACCAAATGCCTTGCTGTTGAAAGCTCCTATTGTGATACATAATTTCAGAATGGAACACTTAATTTAATATTACCCAATCTGCTTTAAAAATAATTAATTGTTTCAGTTTTTACAGTTTATGTAGCATAATAACAAAGTTTAGGGGGAAAAAAAAAGCTAAACATTTCTTGTAGGGGCCTGAGACTTTTTTGAGAGTAAATGTTTTCAATATTAACAATGTATCTTTCTTCTAAAGTGGGAAGAGGAAACAGTCATTTTAGGACTTTACTGTGGAAAGGGCAAACTGAAATAACTGGTTGAGCACCCCTGTATTAGAGAGATTCTATAGCAGCTCCCAACTGTTGTATACTCAGGCCACAGTAATACCAAGAGTTTCTGCAGCTTACCCTGCAATTCTGTAGCTCACGTGAGCTACAATTACACTGCTCAGCATGGCAATGTCCTCTATGCTTACTAGTTTCTTAAATATGTGTATTTTTCAGTCTGTATGGAGATTTGCACCCGTTTCTGTCAGAATGGGAGCTTTAAGCTGGCTTGAGTATGACAGCTACGTGCTGCAGTCTGGAGGTGTCCCTGGTATAACTGCCTGTGATGAAGCAAGAGGTGTGTTTTCTCACCTTGTTATTTGATGTGCATCAGAGCTGGCCATTCAGCTGAAGTCCTTTGTGTGGGGAGAAGTCAGAGTTGGGTTTGTTGGGTTTTTGGCTCCAGCTGAGGGTTGTCTAAATGTTTCTAGAAGAAAACAACAGTTTTTTCCAGATGCTTCTTTTATACTCTGGAGCATCTTGGAGTTCCCTAAAGTCTGTTGAGTGGTCTGGGCTTTACACTGGTGTTCTTGTTCTGTTGTATTTGAGCTCTGTGGAGGTTTTGAATGGCTGTAAATATAGAAGGTTTTATCCCCCACAATGTTTTCTTTGTCTGCAGAAGTTTTTCTCTTTCAGAGGAGACGAGTACATTACCCTGCCTAAATAACATGTCTTTGAGATTGACTGTTAGAGTATACTGTGAGGCATGCACTAAAGGCGCTATAAATAGTGAATCATCTGTTGCAGACAAACCAGCTTCTATAATGGAATCAGCTGGATAGGTGCCATTTATCCTTATCATTTTTCTACTAAAAGTTTTACATTAGGGGAAAAAGACATGAAGAAACCTTTTCCAGCTGCTTGCCCATCATCCTTGAACCAAGATTTATACAGGAACTGA
Source organism: Chaetura pelagica (assembly GCF_000747805.2). NCBI lineage: Eukaryota > Metazoa > Chordata > Aves > Apodiformes > Apodidae > Chaetura > Chaetura pelagica. The sequence continues at coordinate 2,129,365 of NW_009953703.1, read as the reverse complement.
TCTTTGTGTCTTTAACATTTATTGGTATTAACAACATAGAAGTGTAACAAATAGTCAGGCTTACCATTTTTGTGAGATATCAAGGAGATCAGGAATTATTTTTTTCCCTTTTTTTTTTTCTTTCTTTGTGGAAGTCACAAGGTCATATATAAAATAATATTTGGGAGGAAAATCAAGAAAGCTGTCTTTCCTATTGAACTACTTAGCATGCTTTACTAACGAGTTACAATGAAAGAAGACAGGCAAATGAGAAGACAACTTGGTACTCTAGATTTGCAACACGGGATGTGTAACAGCTATACCAGCTTCAGAAGCACCCAGTTGCCTTCCCTCATCTCAGTTGGTGAATTCCCACCTGTGCTGTGGTTGTTTGTGCAATTGTTTGAGGCAGCAACAGAAATGAGAGCAATAAAACGACTGGGGTAAAGTGGGTTTCAGCCTGGATAGCTTTATTGATCTGCACTGTAGCACCACAGTGGGGTGGCATCACTGGGAGGTGGCAGATTGAGATAGAAATGGGAACGAACTGTTGAGAGCAAGGTGGAAGAGTAAGATCTTAGTAGGTCAATTTTGGCAAAGTCTTGGTATATCCAGGCCTGGCATTGATAATCAGTAGCACATGAACCAACCGTGTAACTTGACTTTCATTGCCTCATCTGGTTTCCTATTTTATTGGTCTATGTAGCTCAGAGTGAAAGAAAAATTAGCAGTTTCTCTGTAAATGGCGTAATTGTTCACCATAGCATTACTTCTGTATTAGATTTAGCTTTAACAGCTGATAGAGAAGTGAAAGAAAAACCTGGCTGAGAAAGATACAAAACCAGCAGCACCAACAGGAGGGGAGGAGCTACCTCAGAAAAATAAGGTGGTGTAGGAAGCTGAATCTCAGGAGTTGAGGCTGATTGCATGGCAGGAAAAAGACAAGGAAAAAACCAAATATGAGATGCAATAAAAAACACAATGATGGTAAAAGTAAAACAAAATGTTTTTTTGACTTAAGATCAGTCATTCTATTGATTTTTAAAATAAAAGCTCTATTTTATTATGTGCCTGAATATACCAGCCAAAAAGCTAAAACCACAAATGCTTATATAGCCTCAGGCAGCCCCCAGTCCCCTGGCCAATAACTCTTGTCTGGCTCATGCTGCAAGCGCAAGAGTGTGTGTACTCTGTTTGTGAGGTCGTTCATCAACAAAATCCCAGAGAACTGCATTAAAAGGGTCCAGAACAAGCTCTTTTGGCTCTGTGCTAGGCAAATCAGTGAACTTCTGTTTAAATCCAAAACAATTGCAAAGAATCAGGGAGAAAGTTTCAAAAGATCCAGTCCAAAGTCACAAGATTACTACTCCGTGTCTACAAGCTGCTGCTTAAATTTTGTTCTGCAGCAGTTAAACATTAAGCTACCTCTGCTGCTCAGATTTGTCTGACAGGAGAAATCCAGGGATAAAATCTCTTTACAAACAAAGCCATGCCAAAGACCATCAAAGCAAAAGAAAGACAGATGATTGTCACTGGAGATGTCTAGAAAAAAAATGAATGCCTTCATATGGTAATTTCTTTATTTCTATGAGTTGTGTAATTTCATTGCCTTCAGTGCAATTACACCAACTTGGGTTGCTGAACATTTTGACCAGTGAGTCCAGCTCTCGACTGAATAAATCTTCTGACAACAAATTTGAGAGTTGTGATTCAATAACTCGTGTTCTCTCTTGACACTGAAATGCTCAGAGCACATCTAGAAATGCAGGATCCTGCCAAACAGCACTTGCTTCTGTTGAGGAAATTGCTGATATAATTGCAGAAGGTGAGATGGGTTAAGTCTGCAACAACTGATCACTTGAGCCCTCTTTAAGGATCTGCAGGCATTGCGTGTAGTGACCCTGCTGAATGGTCTCCAGTCCATCCTGGAGATGTGATTCACTATCCCTGTGTGGCTGCAGCATCTCTAAACTGAATACGATCACTATTTGGCCTGTGACCAGTTATTGATTAAGAAAGGTGGAGTTATTTGACATCTGTGCTCTTTTGGAACAACTTCTGACCAGTGGTGTGGTGAGTTTGGGTTGGGAAAGAATTTGGCCTGTAGCCACTTGTTGATTGAGAGACATGGAGTTAATCCCACTAATTGCTCTAGTGCTCTAGGACTAGCTTCTGTTTCCCAGCCATCAATTTCATAGCAGTTGTCCTCTGTGTGACTTGCATGAATGGCTGGAGACAGAGTGAAACAAACTCCTTGCTGCATTATGAAGAGAAAGAAAAACATTTGGTACAATCCAGCCTTCTGCAGTTGCTCTGTTGACCACTGTGGCTCTGTGAGTTAAAAATTGAAAACTTCTACATTTGTTCACACACTGTAGTCATAGTAGTCTTTTCAGTTTGTTTCTGGGATTCATAGTCCTTGTACTTGTGTGTCAGTCTTGTGTTGGTGTTGGACTGTGTCTGGTATTTGGAGAGAATGGCAAAAAATCTGGACACCTTAGAATTTCACTTTAGACTCTAAAATTTTTGTACTTCATACATTTCATGGAGACTCCACTTGAAAGTTAGCTTATGCTGAATGAAAACTAGATGTCCACTAGGTTATGAGAATAACCTAGTGGTTGAATTTATCAGAAATGTACATATAATTAGTACAAAAATAGGATTTTTTTGGTGTGTTTTAACTTATATTAAAACAAAGAAACAAACAAAACCCCAGAATTTCCATGGATTTGAGATTTTTTCTTAATTTTGAATGGTCCTTGAACCAAGAAATTACTAGAGCATTTCTCAAATGTATGCGAAAGACCAAAATAAAGCTAAAGACTCTTGAGGAGACTTAAGAGGTGAATCTGGGTGACTGAGATTATTACTTGAAAGAGGATTTCTTCCCTGTTAAATAGTGAGGGAAATGTCCTAAGGCCCCAATACTCTATCAGCCTTCTTCCTGCCACAAAAAGTCTGTACATTGAGTCACAAAAAGGTACTCAGATATGGTAATACACCATGAGAGAAAATCGTACCTGAAATACTTACCAAAATGTTGATTAAATGTTTAAAAACTGAGGGCCTTACTCAGCTCAGGTTGAAACTCTGACTTCAAATGGAAATGGAGTAGAAATCTTTCCACGGGTTTCTGTCAGAACTGATGCTTGGCCAAAAGGGCTCTGGACATACTTGAAAGCTGAGCATCACTTTCTGGCTGGCAGCAGAAAGAACAGATAAGTAAAAAAGAGTCATGGATGAAGAGGAAGAAGCTTCTTTCCCTTTCACAAGATAGTAGTATTTGTAGTAACTACAGTATCCCTGAGTAAGAAGAATGGAAATGATTTCTAGATAGTGCTATAGTCCTAAATTAAACTATGCTTTGCTCAGGGAACAAGGAAACTGCAACACTTCTTTCTTAACATTGAGCCATTTTGCCTGGCAAACTGTCTTGCTTTTTAAATGGTGAAACACTTGATAAAACTATTCCTTAGTCTGGTAGTGCTTCAATGAAATTAACCGATTAGTCAGATCAGAGCAGGCTGTCAGTCTCCTCTGCAGGGATGTGCCTGACATTACCAGATGACTGCACCAGGCTGATCACTTCTTGTGCTTCTCCTTTTCTGCATTATAAGAGAAAGTTAGCAATTGCAAAGTTGTTGTTGTTTTTTTTTTATGGTAGTGCAAAGGTAATGTCTCACAAGGGATGCTTCTCCTGATATTTATTTTGCTTATCTGAATCAAAATGTCCTGCTGCGAAGCAGAGCAACCACTAGCTGTGTTTCCGCAGCATGGATGAATGTGTCAGTCAAGATAATGAGTATTCCAACACAATCTGGTCTCTTCGTCTCTATCCCCTTCTTCCTTGACCTGCTATCATATCCACATCTGGAAAATTTAGGTCAGCCAGGCTTATTTTGGGCAGAACAAATCAAGCAGCGTGCTTCAGTAACAACACCCACCCTATTAGCAGGGAACGGGGCTCCTTCTCTCACCGTGAGAAGAAGGTTCTCAAGCTTCCCTGACTTGTGAGTCAGTGCAGAGAAGACTGGCATGAGAAGTTACATGGCTCCCACACCCACACATCTCCAACCTCTCCTGCACAGACTCACTGTTAATGAAGAGACTGCAGTGGAAGGACTAGACCTCACAGTGAATCAATTAGCAACCTTAAAATAGAATAAAGGCTCTTGCAGAGCCCTTTTGTTGGTAGCTCTCCCTCTCAGAGAAAAATCCAGGAGTAAGCAGGTGCCTGACAGATGATGGAGAGCTTTCTGTCCTCTTTCCCCTTTGGACACTTACTCCACTGTAATTACTGAAGTGTTACTGGTCACAGCGATCCAGTTAGTGTTGCAGCAGTGCTTCTATTAACAATTCCTATTCCCAGGGCTTTTCAACTTGACTGTAAACACTTAATAACAGATAGGTTTGGCACAGAAGGCCTGACTCAAGGCACAAAATCCAGAATTATTTTTCTATGCAATTGTGCTAAATCTCTAAATTTCATGACTGCACAACAAAAATACAAGTTTTGCTGATGTAATAGACCAGTTTCTATGTCTATGACTTTGAATGAAGAGTTCAGATACAAAATCCAATCTAAACCTTGGGTCTGCTAGAAATACCTTATTATCCCTACCAATCAATTGGTAACATCTTGGGAAATGCTTGTGTTTTGATAATGAAAAGTTAATGTGCAGCTGCAAATGAATACTGAAACCTTTTTGATAAGTATAGCAAAGGCAGAAGACTTAAAGTACCCCTGAAAATGTCCAAATGTTCCTTATTTAGGAATTAATCTAAATAGCTGAATATAGGTTGTACCGAGGAAGCATTTGCCCAATGCGTCTTTAAAATTTCCTGCTGGATTATTTTTACTTTCTTATTCCTATTATAACCCCCTACAATTTCCTGTAAATGTTAAGTTTCTCAAAAATGTTAAATGTCTTTTTCAACACACTTGGCTATCAGGAATTTGACACAGAGGACACAATGGCAAGATTTCAAAAAATACCTTTGACTTCATCACTTTTCATTATATAACATTTCATAGTAGAGAAGATGATTAAAAAATATATTAAAATCTCAGTCCAGAAAGTAGTTTGGATAAGTTGCAGGTTTCTGTATGTTAAGCTGCCCTTATACAGCTTTGATTTGTGTGACCAGCACTTACTCAGCAGTTCAGTATAACTCTTATTGACCTTGGCAGCTGTCACATCGCTTGCTGGATTTTATGTCACTAGAGGTGTCAATGTTCAGGGGGGAAGATGTGCAGAATATGCGTGGTTTTATTTGCAGGCAGGAATGAAGCAGAACCAAAACTGCATTTCCAACAACATTATTTCACAGATGACAGTCACAGGAGACCTGTGACCGACTTTAACCTTTTAATAGTATGCATAAATTAAGGCTGCAGGAGAATACTGAACTGCCAATTATAGAAGTTGTAGTTCTAGGGTCTTGGATTAGCATATTTCTTCCTACCTGCCCCATGACAAAAATGAAAACCAAGGGCTTTATGAAACGTTTTCTGAGAGCAGAAAAATAATAGAAACTTATCTCCAAATAAATATAATGTGTAAAGTAGAAAACTGAAGCTTCCATTAGCTACTAAATACCCATAGTGAGAAGGTGGAGCTAACATTCCAAGTTCCTTTCTTCCCTAAACAACACCATCTACTTTTTTTTGACCAACAATCCCTTGTGCAGAATGCAGAGAACTAAGTCTGAGGTTGACCTTCCCCAAGGCAGTCAAGTTCATCCTGATTCCTTATCTGCATAATGGTTCTGCAAAAAACAGATGTGGCTTAGCAGTGTTTGTAATATAAAATATAATGCTTTCCAAATTTCTTTGGTGTCCTCGTGAGAGCATCCCAGGGTGAGTTTGAATTTCAAGTTTGAATGCAGTTGTACCTAAGGCTTTCTTTGGGAACGTGTTTCTAGGTGGTCTGTAAGATCCTCAGTGTCCACAGCCTGCTGAGAATTTTATGTGTTGAAAAGGTTTACAGTTTCCCAACTGAGCTTTGCAGGTTGTGTCCCTTTCTGGTGCCCAGAGCTGGGGGCATGGGGTAACCTGACATCATGTGTTCACTCTTACTCCAGCCCTACAAGAGACTTGCATGAGCAAGATCTTCACTGAACAAGGCGTCATTGAACAAATACCAGAATGATGATCCCCATGGCTTGTGGAAAAAAAAATTTAAAAAATCCATTGTGAATCATTATACTAATCTCTGTTTTTCTGGCCATTTTATCTGGGAGGTGTGTCATATACTTCTTGTCTACTATTGGAGTATTTCATTTGCAGACGAGGCTTTGTGTCAGAGTGCCTAGTTTATAAATGAATGTTAGTACATAAATAAGCTACTCGAAATGTGAGTCACTATATTGCTGAAACCTTGTGCTTATCCTGACTGTCTCTGGCTTCAGCTGTGGTGTTGAAGTGAGGATGAGCTGCTGGAGAAAATGAGCACAGTGTATCAAAGGGTTAAACTCCTTCACAAAACTCTCCAGTAATACAATCTCTGTTCCTTGCTCTGCCAAATTTTTTCTCTTATTATTTTTTTTTTTTCTGACATATTTTTCATTCTGTTGATCAATCTTACCTGCCACTTAATGTAACCCACTACTGGGCATGAAATATGCCTGAGAAATGACTTGTGGATGCAGAAGCTGCCCACAGAAAAGCCCTCAGCAGTAGCCACTGAGCATCGTGCCAGCTCCTGCAGTAACTCTTGGTGACAGATGTCACCTTTTTGGTGTGGTCAAAGCCATCTGTGACACTTTTGTTTGACCCTGTATTGATTAGCCCTTTGTTTTTTTAAGGTTCTAGCAAATAACAATGCTAATCCAGATAAACCGAGTCACAGCTGAAGGTCAGCATTATTTAGATGCCAGCCTCCTGCCACTTCCTGATGAGAGCTGAAATTGTACCAGAAAGATTGCTTATGATTTTAGCATACTTTTACAAGGTTTTTTATTGACAGAATTCTCCAAATGCTGATTTCAGTCACTGCAGTTAATTGTGCATGATTTCCCAGAAGATGTAAAAATATGGATAAATGGGGGGGAAAAAAAAGAAAAAAAACCCCAAACAAACAAAAAAAAAGCTGCAGCCTGATTTTGGTCTTTGTTATACCAAGCTGTTTTTCTTGGATCCAGTGTTGAGGTGGTGTTTTTTTAAGCAAGTATAGGATATAAAGCAAAAGAGCATGATCATAGAATCACAGAATGGTTAAGGTTGGAAGGGACCTTAAAGATCATCAGGTTCCAACCTCCCTGCTATGAGCAGGGACACCTCACACTGGACCAGGTTGCACAAGCCTCATCCAACCTGGCCTTGAACACCTCCAGGGAGGGGGCTTCCACAGCTTCCCTGGGCAACCTATTCCAGTACCTCACTGCCTTCATGGTGAAGAATTTCTTCCTGATGTCTAAGCTAAATCTCCCCTCTTTCAGTTTAAAACCATATACCCTTTGTCCTATCACTACTCTCTCTGGTGAAAAGCCCCTTCCCAGCTTCCCTGTAGCCCCCTCAAGCACTGGAACGTGCTCTAAGGTCTCCCTGGAGCCTTCTCTTCTCCAGACGGAGCAGCCCCAACTCTGCCAGCCTGTCAACTGAAGCTGACAGAGAAAGAAGCCATGTAGAGGCAGGTGTGTGTAAGCCACTGATTTCTGCTAGATGGATAAAGCTTCACAGTTCTACCCTGCATTATACTTGTGGTATTTTTAATATTGACCTGCCTTTTAGTGACTGTGCTGTGAGAAGTTTCTAAACCTGGCCCCTGCAGCCCCAAACGTTTCTGTCATGTGAAGGTGAGAAGATTGGAGACTGATGTGGGGGGTTTGCACTATTTCACTGGAACTAAATTTTCATTGACCTTTGGCAGAAAAGTCTGTTTAACTACAGCCTGATCTTTAACTTCCTGGAGAGTTGGAAATCAGAGTTAATGAGTGTATATTGAGCTGAGAAACCCTGGTGCCCTTTTCTTGGAAACATGCTACCCTTTCTTCTTAAAGTTTGAGGTTGGCTATTAGGAGAAGCTCACCAGCACTACAGAAATGAAAAGTAAAGCAGTTGCTCTCTTGCTCTCTTGTGGGCAAGGAATTTTCAGTCTAATCCTAGTATTAGGTTGGAGTTTTTTTGCTTGGTTTTGTTCTTGGTTTTTAATCACAAAGAAGAGTTTTGAAGCACATTCCCTAAGACCAACAAATACAAGGGTATAAAAGTTTTAGGATGTAGAGCTGGCTGAACTGAACTCATGGATTTCAGTTGCCTAGTTTTAGTTACCATATTAATAGCTTGGGCTGCTTTTCTGCCCTTCTACTATATGAACGATGCAACTTATAACCTTTATGAGCTCCTGTATGTATTCCTTGGGTATTCAGAGCCATGAAAAACCGAGTGGGAAATACTTTAAACCTTACAAGATTTGCTGTGGTTTGTTCTAAGACAAGGGCTTTCCCATTTAATATTGTACATTGCTTTATGTTGAAGGTGTACACCAGATACTCAATCAGCAACGTCCACTACAGCTGCTGAGTCGACAAAGTAGAGAAGCAGAGGGTGGCTGTGTCATACTAAATAGTTTTCTTTGCAGATCCTTTCCTTCCCAAGTCTCTTTGTACCCCTGATCGTATCGATTTTATTGGCTCTGCTAATTTAGCAGTCCTTTGGGCTGATGATGATAATTTTAACACACAGCACAACCTGAGCAAACAGGTCCATTGCAGACCTAACATTTTTGCCTGTCCAATGGCAAATAAGCATAGTTTTGGCAAGTAGTGCTTCTTAAATGCCTTTCACTGGTTGCTACAAACCCTGAAGAGCTATTTCAGGATTATGCAGAAAAGGGGAGTTATTCTGTGTGAAGTTCAGCTCCATATATTTTTGCTAAACTGATCACATATATAATATATTTAGTTCTGAAATTAGAGACTGAGTTGTGAAGCAGATGGACATTGACAGGATTCAAGATAATTTTCATTGTGCCTACCTAACTGCAATCTTTATATTATTACAAATGAGGTAAATATTTATGCTTGATTTTTCTTTGACAGCTATCTCAAAGTAGCTGTGTCACACAGTTGGCAGAGCCTATTTTAAATCAAGATGTTTGTTTTAAAGTTCAGTGGTAAAATATAACTGCAGTGCAGAAAGTTGCATATATTACAGACAGTAATTGGAAATAATTATAAAATTCTGTGCTAGAAAATTGTGATGAAAGAACACTTACATGAATAACAAATGAGCTGTTCAAAGTTCAGGAGATGTCAAAGGTAAAGCTGTGTGGGCAAGGTTAATTCTCTTCCTTTGTGCATGTGCACTGAGAGTATTAATGATCCACCTCCCTTGCACCCTGAAGGTTTTCTGCTGCAGTCAGTGGGCAAACCCCGTGCTCCCTTTGATTTTGTGCCTGCCCTTGAAAGAATAAAACACAATATCATTAATTGCACCTGGGGTTGCAGTGTGCTCTGGTGCAGGCACACAGATTCTGTGCACACCCCAGCATAGCAACAGAAGCTGGACAATAACCACAAGCTCTTATTGTCATCCTGTCCCAGTCACTCTTCCCTTAAGTTAGCTGGAAGGTAGAATAAATAGTTCTGCTTTGCAATAAAAATGTTGTGACTCAAAGGGATTTGTGTTTTCCCTTTCTGGCTTGACATTGCACCCCTGCCCAGCACAGAGGGCACTCTCTGGGGTGAAGCCCTTGCTCCTGGGCAGATGATCTGTGACTGCCCAGGTGAGGGGGATGGCCACCAGCTGCTGGCTGCTCTGGCAGGTGGCTGAAATTTTAATGATATAAACCACCATGGGTCCAGGAATTAAAGCTTTTAGTATTCTTGATTAAGACAAAATTATCTCCTAAATTATCCTTTTAATTCATTTAACTATAACTTGCATTCAGTTCTGAAGTAGGGCAGGTACTTGAAGGCAAGTATTGAAGAGGAATTTAGTGGTCCAAGATACATCTTTAGGATGCAGTGAGGAGGAGTGATCAGTGTTGGAAAACAACTTGATGTGATCAGTTTTAGCAGCATATTTTTCTGTTGGTTTTATTCAGGCAGCTCTTTGGGTAAAATAGATTTAGTGGGACTTCTGAGCATACCATAATTCATCTGGCTAGACCACTTAAACAATTTGTTTCTACTTTAAACAGCATTTAAACTCAATCCTTTGGGTAAGGACAGACATTGTCTGTATGTCATTTAATTCTATGCAAAATCTTCTTTTGGTTTATGTCTAGATACGATATCAAAATCAAGTTTGCTGCCGGAACATCAAATACTGATTTGTCTAAAACAGCTTTATTGGATAAAGATGATACTGTAAAGTGGGTTTACTGTGGTGGAAAGCCTTTCTTGCCTGTAGACAAATATTTAGCATCTGAACTCACTTGTAAAGCTTACTTTACAAGAGATGCTTCAGAGAAAAATATTGTCACCCTCAACATGACTTTACATGCAAGTGAAGTGCTGAAGTGAAAAATCTCTCTAGGAAAACATGAATAGAAAGAAATTACGACAATTTCTAATGTTTTCTCTTGGGTGTGATCATAAGACAAGCTTCCAGCTGAAAAAGTCTTTTTCTGGCCAACCCTGCCTTTGTTTTGTTGGGAGTTGGCTGTTGAGTTTTTGCCACTGCTGCAGTCTGCAATTAGGGCAGAGTGATTTCCATTCTCTGTGGTCTTCACTCGATTTGTGAATTGTCATGGTACTGTCTTAAATATAACAAACTGATTAGCTATCGGGAATTTTGGGGCCACAGTTTGCTCTCTCCTTCCAGTTCACCTTTTTACTAAGGGTGAATCTACTTTTGGGATGACAGACCTTGATTAATTATTAGCTCTTATTGATCTCTATAGTTATAGGAAATCTGAGGTATAATTCTTTTTATATTTTTTTTTGGCCAACTATCCTGTCTTTGTGAGCTAATGTTTTGCAGAAAAAGAATCTGTGCAAACATGAAATATCTAGGAACAAAAAAGAAGTTGTTTTTCAAGAATGTCCTGCTGTGGCATTATCTCCTCCCCACTCTTCCACTGTGGAAGATGGCAGGTGAATTTGCACTCTGTCAGAGAGCTGAGAACTCAGGCTCTTTCATATGACCCATGACCATTTCTAGAACCATCTGAAGAGCACATGATGAATTTTTTCCCCTCCTTTTGCCTGAAGGCCAGGGTGCAGGCAGCCTAGTACAGATTTAGTTGGTTTTGTGGTATTTTCCAAGGAGCAAGGTATGCTGGTTGTAGACCTACCTTGTGTTTCCTCCTCCACATGTTTCAAATGACCAGTTCATGCCTAAGTTAGGAGTAGCAGAGAAGCTACTGATGCAAATGAGGTTTCCTCTCTCCTTTCTTTGCTGCCTGGACAGAACTGCATGCAAAGAATAATCTTTTTTTCCATGGGACAAGATGTGCCTGGTTGTCCCTTAGGATTGTTTTTGAAGTGAATGCCAACAGGAGAGTTGCCTCCATGAGGGTCAGTGTTCAGGTCTGAGCTAATACCTTTGTCACAGTAGTAATGTCACTGTCAAAAAAGTGGAGATTTTTCTTCTTCAATCTACAAATTTCTAATACCATATCTTTTCTACTACCTTTTTTTTTTTTTTTTAAATATATATATGTATATACACACATATAATTTAACCAGTATTCCATGCAGGATTCTTGAGCATTAAGTCCTTAAATGCTTGGCAGTTCAACTTTAAACTCTGGAGGAACTGCATGCACTGAAACATTTTCATAGAGGGAAGGAAGGTTTCTGAGTATTATAGCTGTGTTTAACCTGTAGCAGCTATTATTCATTGCAGGGAAGTCCTCGGATGCTGTCGAATGCAATTCAAGGAAGAGTTCTTAGAATTATTGATGTTCAGACCAATAAATGTCTGGCATTTAATACTTGAGCGTATGGACACTCTT